>NW_024542216.1:0-49441 GCF_016758785.1 Suillus bovinus
TTGCCCGCAAGCGGGATAGCAAGCCTGCAGAGTCAACATTGGCTGCTGCTTGAGTGTGATACATGCGGCATTCAGACTATCACTATCATCACCTGTGACGGTGTCGTCAAGGCCTGAACGGTGGAACGACATATAGACCTTAGCCAGCGAGCGGTGAACTAGTAATTGAAGAGGATGATGTTCCGTCAACCAGTCAATACATATCGTAGATGCTCTCGTGACTCATCAAGGTCTTTGTCATTGCCTCGGCAGTCAAAGCGGGAGGAAGTCGATTTGCGAGGTTGCATAATGACGCGAGCCGATCTGTGTGACCGATCGGGCACAAGGCCAGTGCTTCCCTGTGAAGTGCGATAGCCTTGTCCAAGTCTTCGTCGTTGCCTCGGTGCTCAAAGCGGGAGGAGAGAAGAATCGCGAGGTTATTTAATGACTTGGACCGATCTGTGTGACCGATGGGGCACAGGGCCAGTGCTTCCCTGTGAAGTTGCGATAGCCTGATCCAAGTCTTCGTTGTTGCCATCGGTGCTCAAATCGGGTGAAGAGTCGATTCGCGAGGTTATTTGATGACATAGACCGATCTGTGTGACCGATGGGTACAAGGCCAGCGCTTCCCCTGTCAAGTGTGCAATAGCCCCATCCAAGTCTTCGTCGTTGCCTCGGTGCTCAAAGCGGGAGGAGAGTTGAGTTGCGAGGTCATTTAATGACATAGACCGACCAGTGTGACCGACGGGCACAAGGCCAGCGCTTCCCTGTTAAGTGCGATAGCCCCATCCAAGTCTTCGTCGTTGCCCTCGGTGCTCAAAGCGGGAGGAGAGTCAATTCGCGAGGTTATTTAATGACACCGGACCGACCTGTGTGACCGACGGGACACAAGGCCCAGCGCTTCCCTGTGAAGTGCGATAGCCCCATCCAAGTCTTCGTCGTTGCCTCGGTGCTCAAAGCGGGAGTCGAGTCGAGTCGCGAGGTTATTTAATGATACGGACCGACCTGTGTGACCGACGGGGCACAAGGCCAGCGCTTCCCTGTAAGTGCGATAGCCCCATCCAAGTCCTTTCGTCGTTGCCTCGCTGGTCAAACCGGGAGGAGAGGAGAGTCGCGAGGTTATTTGACTGACGTAGACCGACCTGTGTGACCGACGGGGCGCAAGGCCAGCGCTTCCTTGTGAAGTGCGATAGCCTGATCCAAGTCTTCGTCGTTGCCTCGGTGCTTAAAGCGGGAGAAGAGTCGATTCGCGAGGTTATTTAATGACATAGACCGATCTGTGTGACCGATAGGGCGCAAGGCAAGAGCTTCCCTGTGAAGTGCGATAGCCTGATTCAAGTCTTCGTCGTTGCCTCGCTGGTCAAAGCGGGAGGAGAGGAAAGTCGCGAGGTTATTTAATGACACGGACAGATCAGTGTAACCGACCGGGTGTAAGGCCAGCGCTTCCCTCTGGAGTGCGATAGCCTCATCCAAGTCTTTGTCGTTGCCTCGGTGCTTAAAGCGGGAAAAGAATTGATTTGCAAGGTTATTTAATGACTTGTACCGACCAGTGTGACCGACGGGGTGCAAGGTCAGTGCTTCCCTGTGAAGTGCGATAGCCTGATCCAAGTCTTCGTCGTTGCCTCGGTGCTCAAAGCGGGAGGAGAGTCGATTCGCGAGGTTATTTAATGACACGGACCGACCTGTGTGACCCACGGGGCACAAGGCCAGCGCTTCCCTGTGAAGTGCGATAGCCTTATCCAAGTCTTCATCGTTGCCTCGGTGCTTGAAGTGGGAGGAGAGTAGATTCACGAGGTTGTTTAATGACGTGCACCGATCTGTGTCACCGACCGGGTGTAAGGCCAGTGCTTCCATCTGAAGTGTGATGGCCTGATCCAAATCTTTGTCATTGCCTCGACGCTCGAAGCGAGTTCGCAGCATTATACCCAGGTTACATAGCAATTGCCACCGGCAAGCATTACCAGTGTTGTAGTATCCCAGTGCATCATAATGAAGGGATATCACTTCATCTAAGGCACGGGGCTCGTCTCTCTGCAAACACCGCTCTGCTCGATGAACAAGTTGATTTGGCGATAACGGAACTATGGATGCGGTAGGCTGCCTCCGTTGAAGATCATTTACATCCATGCTTCCAGCAGAATGTAGAGCGGATGTTTCTATTGCAATCAAAGCTGCTCTGTAAATGTGGCTGTTGGCGTGACAGACATCAAGCACTTCGCTCAGTAGCTCTTCAGCCGTGTCGGCGTCTGTTCGAGATCCCTGTCTCGCGAAGCGAGAAAGCAGAGAAATGGCAAGATGGAGTTGGGTGGTCGGTCGGTCTGGATGACCAGTAGGACACAAATCAAGTGCGTCTTGAAAAAGAGAGATAGGTATGTCGAGGCCGAGGTATCTTCCGTTGGCTTGGCAACTAATGAACTTTGCGGTGGCTAGATTGAATTGTGCTGCACGGCGGTAGGGATGATCCACGGGGCAGAGGTCCGAGGCGCGTTCGAAGTGATCTATGGATCGGTCGAGATCACTATTGTTCTGCGTCCTGCGGTATCGTGCGAGAAGACGATGTCCGGCATCCGTCCTTTGTGCTAACACATCCAAATCGCGAGATGTAAGCTATAGGTTACAGCGATCAGCATTATAATCCCGGACTGCATTGATCACTCACGGTAATAAGGGGACAAAGAACTTCGCCGTCGTTTTGGTCAGAAAGCCGCTGCTCCACCGTCATGAATAGTGAAGTACAAGCGGATACGACTTCCTCCTGTTTCGGTTGAAACATTATGGCTGTGATACTCGTTAGCATCCATCAGGCGCTATTTGCAATAGACAATACTGACGATGCGACCTTTCGCTGCGATCGAGTAATTCTCCGACGGAGATCTCGAATGTGCGGAGAAGTTCTCCGTGACAGAGCATGGCACCCATTTCAAATGCGGCATACACGCTGACCCGAACTTTAGAAGATGGCTCGCATGGCCTCGAGTCTTTCTCAATACCTGCAAGACACACGGGATTGAAGACGACTTACAGGATAATGCGCTCGTGCCATTTGACGGAAGCTCGGTCTACGTGTGCAGATTTATTGCTTGTCTGATATTCAGCACCGTCATCCTTGATCACTACATGGAAGCCAGCGGAAATCCGTCGGAGACCAAGAGCGAGATCGGTTGCGCGAATGGCTGGAGGGAAATCGTCAATACGAGCTGAGTAGAGATAGATGATACATACAAGTAATGACAACTTGTTGCACTCCACTGATGTGTATCTCTCCCGAGTCCTGTGTGTGTTCTAGGTGGCTTGGCTCCTCGCCCATGACTGGGGGGGCATCATCGAGTGGATCCGACACGGAATCTGCCATGGGAAATCGTGGGCACCACATGCTGAGTGAAGGTAGATGGCACATACTGTTTATGGCGACTTGTAACGATTCACTGGTCACGAGGTTTGTCTCTCCCAGATCCTGGGGTTGTTCTGGCTGGCCCGACTCCTCGCCCAAGGCTTGGAAGGTATCACCGAACGGTTTTGGCACGGAGTCTGTCCCAAAACAAATCAAGAGATCAATGACGAAATAAAGTGTCGCCAGAAATACTCATCGGTACGCATTAAATGAAGATAGATGTGACACATACTATTGACGACAACTTGGAGCGTTTCATTGATCATGATGTTTTTATGTCCTGCGTCCTGGGGTTGTTCTGGGTGACTGAGGCCCTCTCCCAAGGGTGGAGGGTAGTCATTGAAATGGCCAGGAACGGATCTTGACATGTGACTGAGGAATGGATTTCCACTGACACTTGAGAATAAAATGTGAGCTGAAGGTCACGAAAATACTGCAGAAGCTGTGAGGTCCAGATGGATTATGACTGAGGGAATCACAGCATGCATGTGACATCCACACCGTGCAGCCTGATGAGTCAATAGGGCGTAAGTGACTCGCAGGATAATGATCGGAAGCACTTACAGTGGGCGTCAAATTGTACAACAAAAGCACGTCGTAGCCTGTATGGTGCAAAAATGAGTAAAGCAGCTGAAACGATAATGCTACGACAGCAAGGCATTCCATACTTCTTCAAGAATTCGATTACTGCGACGTGCGTGAAGGTCACGGTGGTGTCGAGGCGGCCATTGCCAGTGAATTATTATGTAATATAAGCTAAGGCCCAAGCCTGAGCGCAGTTGAGCAGGCAAATATTCTAGTGCTTCACTCAGTTCATTGCCACTCAAAAAAAATTACATGATATGTCAATTTGTCTCGTCTACCCTTAAGGCTTGAAGGAAACCGGTCAAGCGTTCAAGTGTCGGAAGTAGCACTGCCAGTGAGTCAAGAATACAATCCGAATAAGCACAAACTAGACTTTCGTTCACCGTGACTCGGTCAAAACATCCATGTCACTGCTTTCAAATTGCGTGCTCGATCAACGCCGCGTTATACAGGTGTGCAATACGGTAAATTTGGGTCTATTACGACTACTTCACCAACCACGTCCTAAATCTCCCCCATCATCTGCGGAAGCTCCGTCCTCCCCACGCGCAAACGCCTGCGCCGGTCCTTGCCACCGACAGAACACGGTCCCTTCACACCCCGCATCATGTTGGATACTTCTGGGAAGGCGCATGGCGAAGTATATCTTGATAATGGTGAGAGGTATGCGTATGGAAGATGTTGTTTGTTGTAGGTTCGATGCGAAGAGTACGAAAGGAAAGGGATGGTGCTTATAGATGCCGCAAGAGCGGTAGTGGATGCATGCATACGACTGTATGAACGGTTCGCGTGCAGTGTGAGGGATGTGAGAATGGCGAAGTTGGTTGCTCTTGGACTTGGGAAGAAGCCTTGGGGTGTTGTTTTGGATGGCGGTTGAATAAAGATCCTGCGGTGCGCATGGTGAATAATTGGGCTGTTGTTGTGAAGTCGGAATGAGATACATACTCAGAGCGTTTGTTGCTTTGTGTCGCAGATGTTCATTGCGCTTTCATGATTTGATCGATATTTCGACATGATATCTTGACGCATCAGTAAGCATAGTCCAGTTGAGAATTCGCTTTACTTTCACGCATCACTTGCACTTGCACATGGAGTCCGCTATCAATTCAAATCAGAATTCCAAGATAGTGGATGAGCACTAGTAACTGGCTCATCGACTACCTTGGGACTCTGCAAAGGAACGACTGGCTGTCGTCTTCTTCAATCGACCTGACGGATATCCGTGCCTCATCTGCAGCTTACTCCAGACGTACCGTAACAAGGTGGTGTGATCTAGAAGTAGGACCATTCAAACTATGGATCTTATCAGGCCCCGTAGGCGTCTCAAGGACACTTCGTTCGCTGATTAATTTGTTAGCGCTCTCTCTCGATATTGAATACCATGCATGCACTTACGACGTATTTTTTTGCACCCCAGATGCAGCTACACCGGCCACTAATTGTATAGTCAGAAAAGCAAACAGAATAGTATTCAGGAATGAACCTGTCGAATGCCCCAAGGGATTTTTGCCGAATCATTTTTTTATACATTGTACTCTCTCCTGGTGCCTCCAATTCATCCGAGTCCAAGCAGACTAGTTTTGATCAAGGGAGATTTACAACTTGACTGATGAACCATGAATGAAAGAAAGAAATGGCCGACCGTGAGAAACATCGGAAGTCGTGTACTAACCGCTGAACTTTGAAGCTTGAATTGACGCGCAATACAGTATTTCATGTCCAACAGCACCAAACCACGTGTGGACGATGAGGACGACGTCGATGATCTCGACGGTCAGAAGCAGACCATGTTTTCACTTTCTAGATGCGCTTATAAAGGCTCGCAGATGTCCTAGATCAATTTACTCCGTCCAAGGCCCCCGCATCCGGTTTATCCCAACCATCGACGTCATCGCCTGCTGTAAATGAATCAGCATCATCGAAACAAACGCCGTCTTCGTCAAGTGCTGACTTTGAAGCTGATTTTGCGAAATCGCTTGCTGAAGACATGGAGGTTCTTTGGCGTGGTTTTGCACAGCAGGGAGTGAACGAGGGTTCAAGCAATGAAGACGAGACTTCGGAACAACGAGAAGAGCGGGAGCGGAGCATTGCGGCGGCTTGGGAAGCTATGTTGATAGAAGGGATGGATGGCGCGATCGACCCGTCACTCACACAGGGAGTACCTATTGCCTCAAAAACTGGGGAAAAGGACGACTTTCAATCACGCATCCGAAACACTATGAACAAGCTCAAGGAGAGCGAGTCAGGCTTGAAGTCGTCAGATCCGAGCAGTTCTGCTACCAGTGCTGATCCACTCGAGGCGCTTTTATCTCAACTCGGAGACGAGGATGAAGAAGACATGCAGGGTGTCTTGGAAGCTATGATGGGTCAGCTTATGGGAAAGGATGTCCTGTACGAGCCATTGAAAGAACTCTCCGACAAGGTAGGCCTATTTCTTGACATAGCGAAAACTCTGATTATCTTTCCTTCGTCATATTTGCAGTTCCCGGACTACCTCAAGGTTAATGCAACTACATTAACGTCCGATGATAAGTCACGTTACGATGCACAGATTATCTGCATGAAGCAACTCCTCGAAATTTTTGAATCGAAAGATTACGCTGACGACGACGACAAGACGAGAATAAAAATCATCGACCTCATGGGCGAGGTGTGTTAGCTCTAAGTCTTCTATGCTCTATATCGCATTGAAATCTCTGGTACAATTACAGCTCCAGAAACACGGGTCTCCCCCGGAGGAAATTATGGGCCCATTGCCCTCCGGAATGAGCATGGGTGCTGACGGTATGCCAAATATTCCTGATAACTGTATTATCGGTTGAATGCGTATCGGCGGAGGGAATGAATAACTTTAAGCGAATACCTGAGCTTGTAGGCTATATCAACGATGCTGATCTAGTTTCTTTCGTAGAATTCATCACTTGCCTGTGATACGGAATCAGGCATCAGCTTTGTATGCCCCCATGGGTTTCAGATTTTGTATCTGCTACATCAACGATGCGTTAATCTTTCTATTTTGCTACTTTCTCTGGAGCAGACGAGGAATCCTCGAGAGATGTATACAAGGTTCTGATCTTGGTCCACGTTAGTTCGATCTCCCGTGGAACATTCGCCCTCTGATACTATATCTATGGCTTAGCGACATGGGGTTTGAATCATGCTCCAGAGTCCTTCAGGACGACTAGGAACTCATCTGTCGCGCACACGATGAATTCAGTGCCGATAGATCATACGAAGGTATACTTATCTGGAACTGTTAACGATCTTGATCGCATATTCACGGAGGGTTGTCTACCCAATTGGCGAGACTGTAGGAAGAAGACTCTTCTCGTTTCGACCGCAAAACTCTTTGGATTATTTTTGAGGTCTGGCTGTGGACGTGAACATGGGCGACACATACGTTGTCAGCTCTTCCACGTGTCTTACCAATAGGCTTGTGCTAAGTAGCTGTCAGTGCACATCAGTCCGAGGTCGACATTAATTTCCAATCTGTAAGTCACTTCCAGACTTTTGTGTAGTGTGATTAAATTTCAATGTATTTCCTCCTGTCAGCGCATGTTCGATGTCATCGTCAAGCCTATCCCTAGTACTGTACTCGACTACACTCTTCGGCTATTGACTGAAATGGCATTAATGCATGACATGCTTCTCTTTTCGCCCATGTGTTTTGATTTCGTATCTGCTGCGAGTGCGTTGGTGGATTATGCATTATGATCGATCGCTCACCGGCACCGGACACCTATGACAAGAGATCCTAATAATTGATGCTAAGCAGTATAACTCGCTCTTTGAGGATCTTGCATTTATGTAATTGCAGCTCAGTGCCCGTACTATGTACTTACTTCGTGGCATGCTCGTGAATCATTTGTGTCGCCACTTCAAAGCTTCAAGCTTCAAGGCTTTATATGCATCAGTAAAATATTTCATCGTAAAATATCTCGATCGACACACTGATCTTGCACCGAAGTCTGATCGCGGGAGAAGTCACGTGATATCGATTGCGTCCTGGGTCCAGACCACGGGCAGGTGTCGAACTTCCTCACCTTTGTTACGGCCTCACGGTTTGCAATACAGGATGGAAGTGGCCTCAATTTTCTCAACCTCAGGGTGGTGAACCAGGTCGACCATGTGCAAGACTAGGAACAATCATTTCCAGACAAATTTCAAATATGGACCACATTGTCGCTCTAGGACGAAGACGACCAGATTTTTATCCTGCCAATCATGGTATACTTGTTGGCACCATTCTGTATCCATTTTGCAAAATCATTGTTGCTGTTGGATACCAGACATTTCGGCAGAACCTGCAAAAGCGTGTTCAATTGATTACGCCCATTGTATTACAACCTGCCCCGACCCCGTTACCACAGAACCCTCGCTCGATTCTCGAACCCCTAGTGTCTCATTGATCTCCCCCTTATCGCTCAATGACATGTGATATTGCAGCGACCCTGCGTCTGCATCAACTTCTAACTTCCAGACGGAAAATTGTATTGCAAAGTTGTGCAAATCGTGCGTCTTATTTTTCTCCATCGTGCATATACCTCAGCCATCTTACAGTTTTCAGATTCTCCAGTCGCTTCAACGAAACTGCCGGCCCTGGATGCACAGCGCTTCATCCATGCAATGGACTTGTACATCTCTGCGGGAAAAGGAAATGGACAGTCGCGTAAAGGGATATGTCCTTGATGTTGAATCTTACATCAAGTCAAGGCGCAATTTGAGCGGTTGTAAGCCTTGCTTTGCCTTTATCGAACTCGCCTGTCAGACTGGTCTTCCTGACGAAGTAGTCTCGCATCCGGTCGTCGAGCGCTCACGTCCGTGTCCCGTAACTCCTCGCAGTCTCACTTCAACGCCTTTCTCTCCTGGAACCTGCGAAAAACGACATCCGTCGGAACGTTATGCAACCTCGAGTTTATGTGCATACATGCGCCGTACATCTTCAACTTAAGGCAAAAGTCCACACCGATCAACACTCCGAGCCGTACGCTGGCAATCACCGCTCGATGCTCCATCATACGCTACCTCTCGCGAGGCACCAGTTACCATCATCAGTAAAACGATATGACATTACTCGATACTTTCCGGAGCAGGCGGGGAGTTTTCAAGAGTCCTATGCTTATAAAAACAAGATTCTGGTGATATCTCGGCTCAGGTCAGTTCGATCTCTGGTAGATGACTGGTCCGTCTGATGCTACATTTATGGCTTAGCGACTTCGGGTTTGAAAGAGTTATTCAGGACGACCGGGAACTCAAGTACTCATCTATCGCGCACACGATGAAGTCGGGGCCGAACCATCAGCCGAGGGTATATCTGAAACTCTTGATGATCTTATCGCATATTTACCGAACGTTGTTTACCTGAATGGTAAGACTGCGCCAGGAAGACTCGGGCTCCTCCCCTGTCGACCGCTAAACTCTTTGAGATCTGGCTGTGAATGTGAAACATAGGCGATACATACGTTGTCAGCTCTTCCTTGTGTATCACTAACAGGCTTGTGCTTAGTGGCTGTCAGTGGCTGTCAGCCCGAGGTCGCCATAGGTCCCGGTCACATCCAGACTTTTTGCAGTGTCATCGTCGACCCTACTCTTCGGCGATGGACTGAAATAGCAGCAACACATATAGTCATTTGGCGCTTGCGCCCAGTTGAGTATTCGTGCGTGATGGTGGCAATGATCTCAGAAAGCTACTTCGACATCATGTGATCGGGAACTTCGATCTCTTCCCATTGATGTCCGTCAAAAGTGTTGATTTGAATGGATAAATTGAGACTGATGATGGAAGTCTTCGCCCATGCATCGATCGCATTTCTATTCTACTTTAGGTACAAGCTAATTAACCTTCCGACGGACAATGCTACAGTAACAAATCGCGAGATGATCACAGTAATCATGAGTCATCCATACAGTGAACAACGGAGTCTAAGTAAAAGGGAATCAAGCGTATCCAAACGATTCGACATGCAGTGTGATGCTCGGTCCACCATTGAGGATACTAGAAGGCCCAGAAACAGGGAAGCGAAGCGCATGACGGGTCGCACGCGCTATAGCCTGCGATCCGCAAACTGATATCATCACCCATAAGCCTTTCGTTCTTGGAGGCCGGCATAATGAGTACTTACCGCTCACCGACATCCTGCCCGAGGTTACACTGACCTCTTCTTTGAGCAGTGCATCTAGATCCGGTCTTCCATTTTCAGTCCTAACGCCGCGCAGCGACATGAATGATAGTGATAAGGAGTTTTTCCTAGTTACCACGTGTTCGGGGCTGCTTTTTTTCTCGGTAGAGCTTGAAATGCTGTCATCGTCTTCCCTGAAGGACTTGGATTGCGTCGTGGATGAAGCAGTGATAAAGATGCGGATAGAAACTGTCAAAGACGGCGGGGCAAGCCGAACGGCTTTGATAAGCGCCTCTTCGATCCATTGGACGTACTCTATCGTGCATGACGTTAATGACATCATAGAAGAAGCTGCGGATTGTTATGAATACACCCACCAGCACCGCGAATTGCCCAAATGAACACAACCCGTGTGCAAGAACTTTTCCCCTTGCGTACGCGTCTATAACAAGAATCAAACATCCAACCATGTTGATAAATGATCACACATACTCGATAATGTTGAGGAAGACAGGGAGGGTATACGAGACGCCAGATCCGCCTGAATTCGATCAGTACATGTTATTACCAGACAATACACAACTCACCTGCAACCAATACAGAGGTGTCGTACGAACCGAGGCTCAGGAGATGAACCATAAGGACCATCCACAAAAACCTTGACAGTTTCCTTCCTGGCAGCTACTTCCTTTAGTTTTTTCGTGAAACCCTCCTGCACGTTGACCAAAAATACAAGCTCCTTCCAGAACGGAGCGCTAGGTCCCGTAACATCACGGTTGGATCGATCCTCCGCCGGTGCGGTTGACAGCAGGCTAGAATCAAAACTCGCAATAGTAAAAGGGTGCGCTTCGAATGGCAGTGTCGAAACTGAGGGCATGATCAGATATGCCGCTTGTCCTGGGGACCAATGGAAATGCGGGGGTCGACGTAGACGCATTCGAACGACGCCTTCGGAAAGCAATTCTGTCGCTGCGTCCATTGTCCCAGTTCCTGACTTGAACCCAAAGTAAGAGTGATTGAATACTACAAGTCGGATTGCTCGGATGAAGCGATCGAAAGCCCAGAACACAAACGAGGGCCATATCCAGAACGATCCGCTGTTCGCTGCAAATCAGAAACATAGCGTCTGTATGAATTCGTACTTACTGAGCACCCTTGGTATGGTAATATCCTCCCACAAGGAATATGCTGCGTTCTGTCTGTCAATACAAATTACAAGCGAATAAAAGTGCTACACTCACAGGACGCCAAGGAAGTGAACATAAAAGAAGACCTCATACATATTACTGCGAACGGGACGCAGTGACACTAGGATCAGGATAGAGAAAGCGACCATGGCGGTGATACCAGCGCGAAGCCATGGTTCGCTCAAAGTTTCCCGGAAGCTTTCGATCATCTCTATTAGAAAATAGCAAGTACAAAATTGAAGATACAAACAAGGGAAAGGATACTATCTGGCCCGCCCCATGTACCCAAAGGAGCATGAAGCATGTCCTAGCCATCATTCGATGAGTATAGTTGAGCTTTGGGTCCTCAAGTAAGTGCCACTTTAAGGGAAATTAAGGGTCATACCTTATCGTAACTGATTCCCGTGACCACTGATTCGAAGAACTCAACGAAACGTTGGACCAAAAGCGTTTTCACTTACGAGACACAATATTGTTCTTTGTTCCAAGGGCTGTGATAATTGGAAACTGACTAGCCGCAAGCATAGCTATGCGATTGCTCCAGAAGATGATATCAAGCTTCTGACCCTCGGCTGAGGTAGCTGCGTGATTCAGTGATTAATATAGTTTAAGCGGGACCGCCCATCATGATCCTGTGTACTTACTATTAATGAAGGCATAGGTCAACAAAAGGACGATGTATGCCACAGTGACGAAAACCTCTGCCATGTTGAGGGTATAGGATCGTCCTATTTCCAGGGTCCATCGGAAGGCAACAACGCGATAGACATTTATGACGGCAAGCGGAATTCGACGAAGAGAAAATTTTCGATGAACGCCATTGGCGATAACCGTTTCTTCGTCGTACTCATGGCGTGCCCGCCTAGCGAACTTTGAGTGAAGGAATAATCCCCACTGGAAGCATCCGATTACGAAGAGAAAGGCGGCGATAGTATACCAGATCTGTTGAGGGTACTGGACATTGTCATCTATGAGCGAGGATATGTCAGCGTCAGAGAAGGGAGAACTCGACATCCCCAAGTTGTGAGGAAAATATGGAACCTAACAACTTGAAGGTGCAGAGAAGAGCATACTAAATAAGAGAAACATATCAGTGTGGGTTTGCGTAATGAGAAGTCACCATGAGGGAATAATGCCGAAATTGATACGCCACGTACATAGGTTCGAAGGATGGCCAAGAGGGGAATAATTGGCGTACTGAAAACCGGGTCAATGGGCTGCGGAAAAATAAACCTCAGCAGATCAATACGGTGGGTAACCATCAAAAATCTTATCTAGCAAAGATGCGATCGCAAAGTTAACGAAAGATCTACTTCAAAAGTCGAAAACACTGCAAAGTCAGGTCAGCATACAACTGAATCGTGCATGGATTGATCACGCACGGCACTATGTCGTGTGCTGTTTCCATTGGATGTAAGAATTTGAAAGTGGGGTAAGATTCAATCTTGAATCTCAATCACTTAACGAGCGCTCTCCGTAGCCTCAACGTTTAATATCGCTTATTTTATTAAATCCCCGTCCGAACGCATGCAGCGCCTCGTGCGCCAATACCGTCTTATTGACTCATTACCGCGTCAGCCTTAACGTATTATGTCTTGGACTCGCGGGCTCACATGCTGTCCGAGCTGCGGATTCTAGATTACAGATCTCAGCTATCATGGTGGAGCGGACATGAATTTTAGGGTCAGAAAGTTCCTCGAGGTGAATAATCGTACTCATCTATTTGTGGTGCTCAGAAAACTCGCTTAAACACCGGCTAGACTCTTTGAGCTCCTGGTTAAAATCCAGTCAGGCCAGCATCGTACGGCGTTGAAATCACCATGCATCTTGCTCGCCAATGTGCTTGTCTTGCATAAAGATCTGCACGAGCGAGCCATGTTGTCACGTCACATGATAAGAGTAGCACTGTTATTGTGCGTTCGCAAAATCCCGAACATAGAGCTCAACTTTACATAAGATAAAAACCTTAAATCACAGCCACCTGAAGCTTTGCGACTCATGAGTGGCGCATACTTGTTCTTGTTCTTCTTCTTGTCTTCCAGGTGTGCTGCTTCTTCCTCATCTTTGTGCAGCTGGAGATGCTGCTCTTCTTCCTTGGCTTCCCTTCCTCTCAATTCCTGGATTTGCTCTTGCCTGGTGTTCCATCTCTCACATTCCACATTGTTGGTCAATATCCACAGTGCCATTAGTGAACGGACTGCCAATTTTTCAGTGAGTCCCTCATTTATGAGCTGCTGTCGGGCAGGTTCATGTTTGGGTGCTTCAAAATATGGCCTAACAGCTAAATTAGGATTGTTCTCTGCCATGGCTGAGGATAAGGTTAGTGCAAACAAACTTAGGGAGGAGTAGCTAAATACTCTGCATAGGGCACTGCTGAGGTGGGCAGGAGCAAGAGGTGCTGCACCACCTCACTTAATTCACACTTAGACTAATATCTGTGTCAGCATTTAACACATTTGTTTGGCATAATATTCTGCCAGACTGTCACAACCCAATAACGAATTAACGCTGGGCAGAGACTAGGACTCGGACTAAGGTTATCACAACGAAGAGGTAATGAGCAAGGACATCTTGGATTGCTACAGTTGTAGATACAAGAGGTTTGAACTAAAGAACTATCGACCAAGACATGCTACCTATATACAACTATTGAAACGGAGATTGAAACTGAGATATAACTACTAGCCAATCATAAAAGGAAAAGGGAATCGTACCATAGAACATCGTAGAATATTAAAGAAGTATCACGTGATCATATCTTATCTTATCGTATCTAATCTAATCTATTCACAATCAAAGAACTCGTCTTCTTCATCAGTCACATCGAAGACACGTGTTGTGGGCGCTAATGGAATCTCTGAACTGGTAGGCGCTTTTGGGGTAGGGTTAGGGTTTGTCTTAGGCGCTGTGTATTGACGCTTAGGGAAGATTTAGGAAAGAATAATGGTTTGTTAAAGGTACTCGTGACACAGACCCCCCGATCACCAGCAGACAATAGAGCACTAGATAATATATAATAACAATATATAGATGATAATGATGATGATGATGATTGATGATGTAGGTAGCTGTCAAAGGTCATGTGATTATTGGTCATTTGTCATCCTGGGACAACAGTTTAATCAGCCCATCACACATACCCGACATGCACAATCTGTTATATAAGTTAATGTTTTATGTCCAGAATGTGAACCTACTTATATATGTTATATTTTTTATTATCACCTGTATTTCTGAGTTCATTATGATTTTGTGCTTGTGTCGCTACATAGAATTAAAAGATGTAAATATACCAAGTTCTTGATTACATCAGAAATACCAATCTCTCATTTAAGATAGCATCAAGTGAATAATGAAGAAAAAATTAGTGTGATGTGCCGACAGTTCTAACTCTAACTTAGTGACTCCTTCTGAGACTTGCCAGTAGATGCATCATGTATGTTGCAAATTTCACCACAGAAGCTGATCAACATTATTATGGAAAGGTCAGACAACTGTGCCCATTTTTGCAAGTATTTTGGTGATATAAAATCCTAAACAGGTGAAGAGCTTCTAAGGACTCCTGACACTGTTTAAGTTAATATTTTATGATCCAGAAGCTACAACAAATGTAAACTAGGCATGGAATATAGAAAATGGACATGTGCAACACGGCATCACCATTCATCTCCAGCTACATGGTTATTGTTGTAGAAAGTTGAATCTCTGCTGGGCTCAGCAGAAACTGTACCACCTAGTCAACAATATTTAGGTAGATCTTAGCACGACCTAGTCTGCTATACTTGCAGAGCAAGTGTGTTCGATCCTAAAGGGATTACTAATTGGTATTAGTAGTAAAATGTGTCATCTTTGAGGTTCACAGCATTGCAGGATGGTAATGGGGTATATTGCTGTCACAAGTACCTTTAACAAACCATTATTCTTTCCTAAATCTCCTAAGCATCAATACACAGCGCCTAAGTCAAAACCCTAACCCTACCCCGAAAGCGTCTACCAATTCAGAAATCCCTTTAGTGCCCACAACACGTGTCTTTGATGTGACCGATGAAGAAGATGAGTTCTTTGATGTGAATAGATTAGATACAATAAGATAAAATATGGTCACGTGATACTTCTTTAATATTCTACAATGTTCTATGGTATGATTCCCTTTTCCCTTTTATGATTGGCTAGTAGTTGTATCTCAGTTCAATCTCAGTTTCAATAGTTGTATATAGGTAGCATGTCTTGGTCAATAGTTCTTTAGTTCAAACCTCTTGTATCTACAACTGTAGCAATCTAAGACGTCCTTGCTCATTATCCTTTTTGTTGTGATTATCCTCATTTGAGTCCTAGTCTCTGCCCTAGCATTTATTCGTTATTGGATTGTGACAATTGCTCTGTGATTCTACTGACTATGGCAACACCAGCTGTGGATTGTCAAAGACAGTGGGGGGTTTTCAGGTGAATGCGCGCAGTGCTTTCCGGCCCCAAGGAAGGAACCTAGATGGAAAGAGAGTTGAGCTGTGAGAGGGGTGGGTCTGCCTTGCTGTGGTGTTTCTATGTATCTGAATTTTGTCCTTAGGACCCATTTGTGGATTGTTATCTTAATTTTTGGATACTGTTGTGAGGCACTTCATTGAGTTCTTGGCTCGATGGGTTCTGGGAGTGGAGGGTGGGGGAAAATGAGATTGAGCAGTGTGAGCTGTGCAGCAACTAACAGTGATCGCGGCATGGGAACAAGAGGTTTGGTGCTGCACCTCATGTTCGCACAAAGACCTTACTCTAATCTTTCTCTCGTGCCTTGTTACATAATAGAGTCCCAATCTTTGAGGTTCACAGCATTGTGGGATGATAATGGGGTTATATTGCTCTGTGATTCTACTGACTACAGTGACACCAGCTGCAGATGTCAAAGACGGTGGGGGGGGTTTTCGGGCGAAGGCGCGCAGCACTTTCTGGCCCCGAGGAAGGAAACCTAGATAGAAAGAGAGTTGAGCTGTGATTCCCGAGTGTTAGGAGTTCGGCAATGCATTCAGCAATGCTTGAATTCCCAATTTTTAGGAGGCAGACAGATTACTCACGAGTTTTCTCTGTTTAGGTTCTTGTGCTTTGGCGAAAGTGGGGGTATGGTGTACCATAGGAATTGGTCATGCAGCGTGGGGACAGCCTGCATGTATGGTGCCATGATCTGTGCATGTCTCCTTAGGTAAACAAGGAACACATCACTCGCCCAGTGCCCTTTGACTTTGACTACATTGAATGGGACATTGTGTAGGAGATACTCTAGGGTTGACCCAATTCGTATTCCATGCCCTTGTAAGGGCTCGCAGGCCTGCTGCTTTCGTTGCTGCTGCTAACCTTCTGAGAACTTTGACTTAGTCAGTGGGTGGTGGGTGTTGTTCTGTGACAGTATGCAAAGAGTGCAAATTTGGGAGGAGGTTTGTTGGATTCACAAATGGTTTAGGAACACTTCTTTGGATCAGATAAACCTGCTTGCTTTGCCCAGTGTACGGTCTTTGCCTTCTGGAGCTGATTTCATCCGTGGCAGGTGGAAGTTTTTGGTCTGAGATTCTGCTGGTCTTGTGTGTCCTTGACGTTTTCAAGTGAGATGTGCATGTTCAGGTCGAATGCGCTGAGACGCGGAACGGTGAATTCACCTACTCTGGCTGTTGTGTAAAAAATGGCTGTTAGGCAAGCAAAAACTGCTGCATCTAAGGGTTCGTCAAGCTTGAGCTTCTCATGAATGGCGATGATGAGGTCTATGGTGTATGGTTCGCGCGTGTCGTTTTGCAGATGCAGGAGTGAGTGATGAGGCTGCCTTCAGCATTGCTTCGATCTCGATGTCATTGAGTGACCAGGTTGCACTGTGCACTATGTGCCATGCTCGAACTCTGTTGATGTAGTTGGATACTGTCTTCCCTGAATAGTTGCCTACCATGCATGATATAAAAGTTTCGATCAGCATGTTGCTGGCTGGTGCTCTTTGGTCTTCGGTGATGGCCTTGCTGTCACAAAACACGTGGAATACAAGTAGACCCAATCCGTAAGTCTCGTGCATGCTCTCTGAGTACGTGTGGACCATGACATTGCGTATGCATTGGACGTCTGCGGCTGTTAGCGGGAGTGGTTTTCCTTGAGCATCTTTTGTGGCATGTATTGTCGTTGGGTGCCACAGGTAGAGCCTGTCTTTTGCTGGACAGTGTGGGTGCAGGTGTGATCATGGGGGTTAGGCTGGGGCTATATGCTGGATTGTTTGCTGTGAGGTTAGTGGTTCATGCTCTGCAGTACAGTACTTACTAGCTTTGCGATGTTTGGAGGAGTTCTGTTCCTCTGACTTTGAATTTGCGGTTGATGCAAATGTGCCGCTCACGTTCTTGTCTCTCGCACTTGTCTCCCATTGGGTGAAGCAATTTGTTGGAGGTGGGACTCGAGGTGACAGTGTGAGTGTCAGGATCTGTGGGTGGGTCGTGTGTGTGATGAATTGGATGGTCTGGTGCTTCTGTGAGGAAGGGGCAAAGTTCTGGGGGGATCGGGATGAGAGGGAGGTGTTTGGATTTGGGAGGATATATCCTGTGGGACAGGCCGTCTGCGGGTTCTCTTTGCTTGGTATGTACCTAGTAAGAATCTGGCACCTGGTACTGGAAGCGACCTGATGAATCTGCTTGAAGACTTCATTCCAGGCTTGGTTCTTGCTGCATCCTTTCCACCATCCTTCGACGACGCCACGGTTATCTCCATAGACTTTAAAATAAGTGCCAGCGGCACAAGCACTCATGATTGTCCACACGAGGAGCTTGAATCTGATGCTCTCCACCCACCCGATATCTCGGCTGTCTTTCTTCCATCCTGGTGAGAGTTTCCACATGCACCATCTTCCATTGATCGTGATGCTGATGCCGTGACCAGAGCTAGCATCCGAGTAGGCGAGAAAGTCGATAATGATGCATGGACCTGGGATTGGGGAGATGACATGGGGGGAACTGAGGAGTTCTTCCCACCATCTGATGTTGCTTGCGGTGCTACATGGGGGGGTCCAGGCCATGTGCGGGCAGTCTTCAAAAATTCCCAGCATTTTTTTCAGGGTTGTGAGGTAAGTGTGGCCTTCTGGCTTGATGAGGCACATGTGGAGGAGTTTACTGTAGAGTTTCTGAACTTCTTGCAGTGTGTGGGTCCTGCTCGATTGCCAAGATCAGATGGCCTCAAGGTATTTGATGCGCTTCTTTTCAGATAAGGTGACTGTCCAGTCTTCAATGTTCCATGCAAGGCCGCTGTATGGGGGCTCGTTGCTGAAGGGTTCATCTTTCGACATCTCCCATATTGTGCCCATGTTGGATGAGGCGTCATCGATATCTTCCATGCTGTATGTGAATTGGCTGTTTTCAACCGATCGTGGTGATTCTGCTGATAGATTGCAAATGGGGAGCGGGCGTCTTCATCAAACTCTTCCAGTGATCTGTCTGGGTGTTTCTCCCCTGTACCATTTGTGACCTCCCTCTGTGATAGCTCCTCCATTTTCTGCGATCTTGTCTGCCCACCTTCGATGTTGTCTATTGTACTCTTCCAAGTATCTTCTCTTGATGCGAAAGAAAATGTGGTCATCAACCCACTTGGATAAGGGACCAATCCCTTTGGCTCTGAATATGTCTGCCCCAGTGTCCGCAACATTGCCATATATCCCCACCAATGGGCTGAAACCGAAGCAGAAAGCCATGTCAACTGCAAACATGTCTTTGTTGAGACGTATTGCCAGTCCCGGTGACATGCACCAAACTGGTCCGGTGCATGACGTGCGGTGTTAGAATATTTTTCGGGAATTTTGCATGGAATGAATTTTGTGTCATTTGGCTCGAAGATGACTCAGCTAGATTCTCATGCATCTGAAGCTTCCATGAAAAATACTTTCTGTGTATGTTGTTTACGGGAACTTCCAGGAAACTTTAAATACATGTGTTACCCGGTTTTGCTTTATGACATATGCTACGTCTCTGAATAACACCAAATACAACAAGTTTCAACATATTATGTAAACCATGTTCTCTTACCACAGTCAGCTGATCTATGACTAAGCCTGACAATCATGTTCACCTACATATGATTCACATGGGTATTATGATCTATGACAAATAATGTAGTATATCTAGATATGTGAGAAAACGAAAATTGAATATACCTAGGTACGCGGGAGTAAATTAGCACAGCCACGTAGGTTTGTCTATATAAGGACCTCCGTTTTGGCCTGAAATAAAATCAATCAGACTTCCAGAGTCACCCTTAATAAAATTGTGAGTGAGGTTTGTGTGTGATCAGCATCAGCAACAACCACGAAGAGTTGTTCGACATTGTCAGGTACATTGATGAGACAGTAGGAGCCATTGAGCTCACTGTGCTCAACAGCCTGCAAGGCCTGGTTATTTGTTTTGAGAAATCTCCTGTTTTTCTGAGTGTTTGTGTTTGTGTGCGGTGTCTCTGTCTCTATTTCTCTATCTGTTTCTCTAGGATTGGGATCTATTCTTTTAGTTTAGGATCTATTTCCTTATCTCTGTTTCACTCTATCTGTTTCACTCTCTCTACCCATTGAAGGCTAACAGTCTGAGTGCTCGTTTATTGTCGTGTCACTAACGTGTTATAGATTTAGCAAATATATTCTGAGTGTTTGTTTCTTGCTGCTGATACTAACATACTTTTGATTGTAGCGAGTACATTCGAGCCTTACCTTTAAATTCTTCGTGTTGTCTCTACGTCCGCTAAAGGCTCAGAGTAGCTTAGTGGGGAGACTTCAGGAGTTGATTATTGTCCACTTGACCTCACACATCTGAGTAGTATACTGAGCCAGGATTGTTATTTGTCAGATAGGCTTTAGCTATTGAATAGGGGACTTGGTATTGAAATCCAAGGACGTCCGTTTCTGATTCTGTTTAATACTCATCGTGAGTTCCTTGGCAGCAGATTCAATATTAGGCTAAGAGTTCTATGGAAGCTTTTGACAAGTCTTGACCTTTGATCCTACCTGTTTGCGCTGTGGGAGTGACCAATACAGCTTCACACGATTGTTTCATAGTAAGTTTAGAATATAGCACCATTGATTGTGCCTAGTTTTAGTTATCATTTCTGTTTAGCACCAGTGATTGTGCTTAGTCTTAGTTTTGTTTCTGTTTCTTGTTTCTTTTAGTCAACACCATACCGCTGGGTTGACTAGTGTTTCTATACTGATATCGTAGAGTACCTTTGTCTGACCGTAGCTTGGATATACTGACAGGCCACCCACGAACGACCACATTATCAGTCATTGGTATTTGTCTGAATCGCTGACCATGGAGATATTTGATTTTGTAGGTGTTCATCTATAGATCATCTATCTAAGAAGACACCGGCCATTGTGAATGGTGCAGTGGGATTGTTCTGTAAGCTTCTGTGACATCTCCTATGGCGCCTTGTGAGCCAGGTGGGAGGTGCCATATTGTTTGGCAGATGCTGGGGAAGGTTCCGTATGTACAAGGAAAGAGGTTGGAATCGACTCTGGAATTAATGGATCTAATGGGCAGGTGTGGGTTTATGGGAAAAGATAGATTTTGTACAAGTTGAAACTTCCCCGGCTTACCAGGTTTCAGGATGAGTGATAGCAGGGCTGTCTGGAAGTCGCCAATGGCAGTTTTAAGCTCCTGTGCTGTGAATGGTCCAATGAAGTGACCTTTCACCAGCTCGTTCTCAATGATGCTCTGGAATACTTCCTGGTACTTAATATGGTGTCATTATTAGGTGGTGAGTATGTACATGTGATTGGGGGTATCCCACCTGAGAAACTGTGCGTGAGTCCTTCTGGGATGGATGGGTACCTGCCAAGGAGGTCTGATTCAGCCAGTAGGCGGAGCCAAGCTTCTGCGTTGTAAGGCATGTGAGCTCTAAGCCTTCTCACCACGAGGGCAAGTTTGGGCTCCGTGTTCCTTGCTTCCACAGCTGGAGCATTCATGCAAGGTGTCATGGTTTGTCTCTTGGCAACTTCCTGGGTGTTGCCATTTGTGGCAGAGGGGTAGACCCTTGGGGTTGATGAGCTGTCCATCTTCTGCCCGTCGACAGCGAGTGTTGGCTCTATCCCATAGTTGATGGGATTTGCAGCATCTAATGTCGTGCGAGAAGCAGCCGAGGCAAAGGGCGCAGGCAGATAGGCCATGTGAGCCTGCACCCAGAGAAAAACCCCTGCGGTGCTGGTTGCGGTTGCGGTTTTTGTCTGGCAATGTGGTCTTTGACTCCTTCTGGTTCTCTGTTCTCCATGGCGGGGAACAGGAGTGTGAGTTCCGGTTGAGGAGGTCATGGATGCTACTGCGTGAGTCGCGATAGCTGGACCTGCGGTGTTGATTTGCCAGAGGGTCTCTGCTCGTGGTCTGTGGATTGGCAGGTTGTTGGCGGTCGTCCACATTGTGTGTGTGGGCATCCATGGCATGTGCGTGGGCAACCATACGGAGGTGGGTATGGGCATCTGCAGGATGTGTGTTGCAGGCATCCATGAGATAGATGTCGCGGGCATCCACATGGGTTGTGGGCATCCGTGTGGTTGTTACAGGCATCCACAGGAGTGTCGTCATGGGTAGCTGAGGTGAGTGGGTTGGTTTGTTCAAGGTTAATGTGTTTGGAAGGGGGGGTTGTAATATGTTAAATGCAGTTTAGTATGTCTGTCTGTCTGATGGTTTGAGTGGAAACGTACATTGAGCCAGGATTGGGATCAGACTTTGTGCCAGAGTTCCTCATTGATCATCCAGATCACATTCTCATTGATGTTGCCGATGTTGAAGCCTTCATTGCGTTTGAGGTGGTCATGCCAGTCTTGGTGTACGCGCAATGCATACATCAGTATAATGAGGTCTCTGATGTCACTGTTGTTCTGGATTGAGTGATTCTTGAGGTGCCAGAAGAACAGTGAGAGGGCGTTGATGTGTGATTGGGGCCATTTTGCCTTGCTGATTTGGACTAGGAACAGGTTCTTCACCCTTAGGAATGTTGAGAATGGGAGTTTGTGGTCCGCAATTGCTGCCTTGGACACTTTGAAGGCTAAGGATGGGCGCAAAGTGAGCTGGTCGTCTACCCTTGTGATGCTCAGGTTGTTTTTGGCTATGGAGCATGAAGATCTGAGAGCATCCTTGCAACCATCAGGGGAGAAGTACCATAATTCTATGTATTTAAAATTGGTGAGTTTTTGTGTTGTGTATTGCGCAGGACAAGGGTTTAAGAAGTCTCCTACAGATGATGCTTTGTTGAATCTGTTCATCTTCAGCTTCTTCTTCTCTGCTTCTAGATGTTCCTTCTCTGCTTTGGCTTCATGTTGTGTGCGTTTGGCTTCTTCTTGGGTGGCTTGTGTTCTCTCGACTTCTGCCAATGCTTGTGCTTCTTTGTCTCAGTGTTGGTTCCATTCCGCTATCCTCGCGTTGTTACCGTCCCTCCATGTCTGTTCCAGGTGTTCCACAATTTGCTCTTCGGTTTGGTTTGTTGCATTGATAAGGTCTGTACAAATGCCATTGTACAAGACTCCGGCAAAGTCTGGGATAACCTCGAGTGTGGGGTTTGTGGCTATATTCATTCTAAATTTATTATGGTTGGCTGAGGTGTATAGTACTAATTGATGATTGTCTTGGAGGAAAATGAGATTGAGCAGCGTGAGCTGTGCAGCAACTAATGGTGATCGTGGCATGGGAACAAGAGGTTTGGTGCTGTGCCTCATGTTCGCACAAAGACCTTACTCTAATCTTTCTTTTGTGCCTCGTTACATAATAGAGTCCCAAGTAATGGAAATAACAAAATGTCTGATGGTGTGAAATGATGTCCGAAGCCAAAGTGCGATGTCTGAGATTTCGGACTTTCGGACTTCACAATAATAGGTTGGAAACTTTATAACGAGTGTTGGATTGTGAGTGGTATGCGTGAGTATAACGAGTGATGGAGTATGACGGTGAATGAATGGTAATATTTCGCAATGCAACTAAGAACTATAAGAATATTCTGGGTGATCCACAGAGTTGGGAAATGGCTCCTAACTACTGGATGATAATTGCAGGTCACTACAGAGTATTTAAGTAAGTACGTAGAAATCCAGAATACTACAGGCAAAGATAGTTGCAATATATTTCGGGTCTGATGTCCTATGTAATAAGACATGAGGTGCTGCGCACATGTAATAACACGGTCTGAATGTCAGAAAACATGCACGGGAATAACTACACACCTAGTGAGGCTAGTTTGGATGGACAGGACATGGGATGGACAAGTGCGCACAAAGTGCAATTGGCCGATGCAATGTCCAAAGGTCTGATGTGGAGTGGCTCGGACATGTGCAGAAGTGCGTTGGACATGTGCACATATGTTTCGGGTGTTGATGTGAGTATGAAAATATGTGGTTCCGAGCCCAGCACTGCGACCATCGCTACATTGTGCTCTTCATCAGAGACATCCCAAACTACCAACCCTGGTTGCTCAACAAGAGCATCCAACTGGTTGTGATGGGAAGCATCTTAATAATGTCTGAGTCAGAAAGTGGTTAGATTGAGTGAAATATTTCACACCTAAGCCCAATCCTCCCCCCACACCACCCATATAGTAAGGGCCATTTGCTTCCTCACAGAATGGCAAATCAGAACAACCCTCAAGTAAAGGGACGTCATCTTCATTAGTCTCAGTCTCATCCATTAATGTGGGTGGCATGTTATCTGCAAGTTGCAGGACAGACAGCAAGTTCCTATAAACCATCCACACAGATGAGCGAATGACTTTGGGATAACCCATTTGATCATAGCAATGTTGAATAAAGTTGCCGAGGGTGGGTGGGATGATGTCAAACACAGGATGAGAGGGATTGATATAAAGTTGTTGGACCCAATCCATGCCCTCATGGTCTATGGTAACCTAGAGCACATGAGATCCATGTCCGATGTAATGAGACTTGACTTACCTTGAAATCCAAAGCATTGAAGTCTTGAGGGGAGTCATAGATTAGGCTTGGGACGCCATGCGGGAGTACCTGATACATGGTCAGATTTACATCACTGACATTAAAAATTTAACTGTACTTACCTTATTGCAGTCATGTCTCTTGGCTGTGTTGTTAACACAGTTGTGATACACATCTAATTCTTGCTGCAGCCAAGGTATGAAAACCCAATGAAAACCATGCTAAGATCCACAATTAGATTTAGTATCAGATAGGAAACCAAAATCAGAGGTATGAACTTTTGAAGGGTGTTTCCTACATTATACAACCCTTCGTTGACACTGTGATCAAGCATCATCTCGGAGCCTGGAGTGAACCGATGCCATAGCTGAGACCAAGTAATTTCTAGCATAATATTTTTTTTGGAATGCATCCAGCGATGCTGCAGCATTCTTTGGAGGTCGGGATCATAGTGTTGGCGAAGAAGGGTTTGAGTGTTGGCGATACCAAAGTTTTCACTACCTAAGTCACTCTGAGTAATGAGCATATCTAAAGTGGTACAATGTTAGTTGGTGTATTTATATAGGATAATGATGACTTACGACCAAGTTCTTCAATGGTATCAAGGTAGTATGATAAAATCAGCTGCAGGTTTCTATTAGAATGCCAAACATGGATCCACATAATATGTCCAGAAAATGGTTCAATCCCACTGTGAAGACCAAGACCAAATCTTAACCATTTATCATGTTGGTTGACAGTGAATAAGTCATTCACACTAGCAGCCCAGAAGCGCCCCCTCTTGAGACACCTAGCCTTACATTCACATACAAGTTCAGGCTTGAAGATAGTGAAGTATGAGGAGACTACAGTCCTGCAACTATAAGTTAGATCTTGACAACTGTGAAAGAACTTAAACTGACCTTGAGATACTCATATTCTTTTCATGAAAGAGCAGACTGATTACTTCTGGAATTCCGGCTTTCAGATACATCTGGCAGATATCAATCATAGCATCACGGATAGACTCTATGGTATGGCCTTGCTGACGAGTGCATTAGAGGCCCATGCTCTCGCATATCTCTCTAAATTTGGTAAGCCTAAAGAGTTAGTAGATTAGACAGTAGTATTTTATGTGACACGCCTTGTACATACCCAATGCCATAACACTCAGTGTTGATGTGGTTCTCCCACAGAGTGCAAATAATTTCCCTGTCATTCCAACGTGCCTTCCATAGGTGGAGAATATGAGGTGCAATCTCACTTAGCAGCACTAAACCTGTCATTAGTTGGATGCATCAAACAGGGATAACTTGAAGTGCATATGGATGTGCTTATACTGGTTGGGCATTGGTGACTCGGAATGATGTTAATGCCCATGGACTGCAGAGTACTGTTAAATACTTACTGATGATGGGAATTCCATGATGGACTATTGTGACTCACTGAGATTACTGCAACTCACTGACATTAACACCTTATTATCCACCAAAGAGAAGGTGATTCAAAGTGTTACTATGCCTTTTGTGGACCCTGAGGATGAGGATGACGGGAGCCCACTCCCAGTCAGCAGCATCTTCATGCCAGACTCAAGGCAATAACAATAATCTAAAAAGGGTTTGTCAATGTTAATGTTGAACATCAAGAGAAAAGGGACCCCCCTGTTTCAAAACAGTTGTGTGCAAATGGCTGATGCATGTCTCAGGAACAAACTGAATTCAATGTATAAGTAAATTTATCTTACCAGAAATACAAAATGCACCATTACCAACATCAGCAACTCTGCAAAAATCTAGCCAAGTAGCTACCTTGATGCCTTTCCACAGCCTCATCGATCTCGGCTTGGACTTTAGCTTGCTCCTCGTTAACTCAACCTCATCAATCTCAGCTTGGATTTTAGCTTGCTCCTTGGGAAAACATGCCACTGCTATCAGTGTCATGCATACATGTTAGCACTGGAATGAACCTTGACTTGGAAATAAGATGAGCTACATGAAAACAATAGAGGAACCGCAAGGTCAGACAATTGCATCACTTGCACTGTCTTGCCTTCCAAGCGCAGTTGATCTCACTGAAGGTTGGACCAAAATTGTGTCACTTGCTACTGTCACTTGTACTGCCTAAAGACAGCACACTCAAACAGTTGCTTGATCATGAAAACCATTGTTGTGTGACTCCGGTATGGTTCCTCTGAGTCAAGCTGCAACTCAATGTGCATTGGGATCATATTTAACATAGTATGTGTCTTACTACTATCTTCAGATGCTACATGTTGTCTGACTGCCTCTATATGTATTTAAGTCATGAGT
Source organism: Suillus bovinus (assembly GCF_016758785.1). Taxonomy (NCBI): domain Eukaryota; kingdom Fungi; phylum Basidiomycota; class Agaricomycetes; order Boletales; family Suillaceae; genus Suillus; species Suillus bovinus. The sequence goes on from NW_024542216.1 coordinate 26,466, forward strand.
CAGTCTCACAGTTTTTACAGTATTCAAGTCAACTCTTGCTGATGGCGTCTATCGGTGAACTTGTCACACAATTTACAGAAGATGCTGTTGCTGATTGAGACTGTACATGCCAACACCCATCCTGCACCACCAATATTCATAAAGGTGAACCATGCTATTATATTGCCACAATGGTTCCTGGGAAGGCCGGTCAATTTGTCTGTAGGCCATGCAACCACCACTATGAGCAGAAGCTTGCTACTGGAGGCAGACCCACAGGAGGACGTGCTCCTGACCCTTCCATCGACCCTCATATACTAATCCAATAATCAGTCAATGCTGCACAAAGATTGTGTCTGTTTCTGCTTTCATTTATGCTTCTTGCCACTGACTTAATTGTTTTCCAGAATCCATGCAACCGTCTCTTGTTATCACAATGTCTCATGGACAAAGAGCGGGACCAAATGTGGCAGTCCCTTCTAGCTGGTACCATGGTGAGGCGCACATCCAGCAATCTCGCCCTGCTGCCTTCTCTTCAGGCCTTCCAGGGTACTTGACTAATCATGTCATGTACAGTGCAGAATGGGAGTGCAGGGCCAAGCAGGCATACACCACTTCTCCTGCAGAGACCATCAGCTTGGAGATTTTGGCAGTTCACAAAGGTGAAAATAAGAGGAAGGGCGGCCGTGCAGTTTCCTTTGGGGTATGTACACATGAATATTTCTATTGAAGTTCAACTAAATCATTGATAGAATATCTGTGAGGGCAAGAGGAATATTAATGCTCAGATTGATGTACCCCAGCTCATCATGCTGGCTCTTGAGATGGTCAGGCCAAAGATTCTGGCCTTTGCACCAGGGTTTCCATGGCATGAAGATGAATTTATCATTTGCGACAGGGGCCGGGTGGATTTGTCAAATCATCCCCCAAATTTTGCTTACTTCTACAAGCAATGTGTGCAGCCTTCTCATACTAAAGGCCCACACACCACAATATTCAAGACCAAGCAATTTCTACTGTCAGTTGTTGTACCTATGACTCAGTGGGATGAGTATGAAATATGGCTTGAAAGATCGAGGAAGTTCATGTTTGTGCTTATCCGTCTACTAAGACAAGACCACTACTCATTTGTATACTTGAGAAAATCGAAATTTTTGTCCTTATACCAGATCCCTGATGATGCCTCCCTCAGAAGATAGCATTGACCACTCTGAGTCTCACTCTGAGTCTACCAGCACTATGGCAACTACCTTATTTGGTAGCACATCATTTCACTAACCACTTTTCAATCCCCCATTGGCTAAGTCTTCCAATGCTGCCATGTCGTCTAAAGCCCTGAGTTTCAAAAGGATATTTGAACATGACAGCACCCCTCCAAGTCTTCCTTCATCACCTCCTCATAAGAAGTCAGTACTGGCTTTTCAATCTCCTGATCATGAACATCTCAGGGAGGCATTGCAGTCGGGAGGTACCGCCAACTTAGATATACAATAGGGTAAGTTCATTTAATAGTAACTATATCAGCACTGATTTCAGTTCATAGTACTCACTCTCGTCAACGAGACAATTCAGTTCTTTCCTATCTGGAACTGTCTGCTCTCTGACATCCTGAAAGACCCACAATATCATGCATTCTGTCTTGATCCTGAGTCGAGCCAGGCTGGCATGCTTTCCATTGAAGCATCTTTAAAAAAGATGATAGGAGTAGGAGATTTTAAAACAGCACACCCTGGCTGGCTGACACTTTTCTCAGCACATCCAACCATCCTAGAGACTGAACTTGGTTTGCACCTGCAGCAAAATGTGGCAGTCAAACACCCATTTTACAAGATCTACCCCCAAGGCAGCAACAGCAGCAGCATGCCCAGCAATTTTGCAATTGGACAATACATCATAAATGATGAAATGGCAAAGCTTTTTAGAGAGGCGAATGTATTGTACTGGGCCAGATCACTTCTTCAGTTTGCATATGACTTTATTGATCACAGCATTTCCTGTTCAACTGAACCACCACCTTTTGATATCCCTCACTTGTGCTTTGTCAATGCTGGTCTAGCCGCATTGTATGCTCAACCACTGCCTACTACGTCTCATCAGAAATCAAAGGCGAACATCCCTCGTTCTGGCTACCTGGTTGAAGAGTTGATTAGTGGCAAGTTCCTGAAGTATATTCATAATATGGACTGTCAACTGCTGGTTGACCCAGATGAATTTGGCTACGAAATAGCCAAGTTCCTGGCATACACGCAGCATATGTAGTACATCAAAACCAGTGGCCTGGCTTTTATTTCAGACTATCAGGGTGTGCACATTTTATTTCTGAATAATCAGTTTATTAATGAGTTGTCACCAGGTGACTCTGAACTTCTAACGGACCCTCAAGTTTTGACTCACCCATAAGTGTTTCTCCTTCTGTGTCATCCAAGTTTTGCTCATCTTGGAATTCTAGCACAGTTAATGGAGGCAAAGACATGTTTTGGAATGGGAATATTGAGGTTGGTGTGAGCAAGTTCGAGAAGGACCATATCTGCAATAAGTACTGTTAGTGGAGTGGTTTCAAACTGAAAAGTTTCAGGATCGAAGAGTAGAAAGTTCATAGCCGCTTTGTGTTTTCATGATTTGTGTTTCATTCCATGTAACTTGCAATAGTCTGAATCCTCAACTGTATGAAGTACAGAAAGGTTTTGTCCAATCTCAAAATTCAGGCACCTACATCAATTATAACAGACCAAAAAAAATTTGCCTTCCTTGGACAAGCTTCTATGAGCTTCTAGATTCTTCATCAGCATTTGATTGCAGAACTCCCACTCCTCAAGGAGCCAGCACTCAGAGAGATTAAGTCAGTGAACAAACGGTTAGCAAAAATAAAATTGAAATATATGGATGTGGTGGAAAGAAAAGTGATACTCCACTACTCAGTCTCAGGGCAGGGATAGGCCAAACTGGACTTCATAGAGAGGGGAGTTCAAGTTCTACAGGTATGTTGGAATATATGGATGTGGTGGAAAGGGAAGTGATACTCCACTACTCAGTCTCAGGGCAGGGACAGGTCAAATTGGACTTCATAGGGAGGGGAGTTTGAGTTCTACAGGTATGCAAGGCAAAAACTTGGTGCCTACCAGAAATTGGTGTGAATCACCATGCTGACCACAGCATGATAAAGGTGGAGAGAAGCACAGAAATGTGAATGACAAATGAATGAGAAGGAAGACCAAGAAGTTTGCAGAAAAATGAGGCTATCCCTGCTATATAAGCTTAACACGAGGGAAACAAGTACCCTAGGAAGCAAAGCAAGATGGTCAAAACAAAGAACAACAATGGTATTAATCGGGAAGGCACAGTTGGGGACTGGCGGCTCACCCACTGTTATATGTTAATTTTGGTGTATTTGGTCAAGAACTATTGAAACAATATCGTAGTGTAAGGTATCGAAGGGTGTTTGGTATCCTTGTGATGCACATGGACAAAAGAAGGCTTACAAAGTGAGCACAGTCATCTGACTTTCCATAGATTATTGCAAGTATGCAAAGTGTTTCAGTGGCCCTTCCGGCACTGTGGTTGTCATAACATATATTGAACACATGGATCCACAAAAACAGAGGAAATGGCTGTGTGAGGGCTGCAGTTGGTATCAATGCTCAAAAACAACAACTAAGTGGATTACTGATTCAGATAAGTGTTACACTTAGAATTCGTGTCTGGTGTCCCTAATAATTTATGAACTTGAAAATTTTGTTTCAGCACCAATATAGCATCAACTGCAGTCGCCATATGACAGTGCTGTGATCTATAAACAAATTGCAGAGGCTCAGTGGGGTAGTGAGTGTATACTAACTGATTACTTCCTTTAGTACTGACATAACTGAACCTTAGAATCAAATTTCCCTATTCATGCACTTGGACTTGTAGTTCAGCAGCACATATCCAGCCCACAGGCAGGAAACTTCTGCATGCTCCCTTCTGCATTTACTCCTGATTCCTGTCTAGCAAGTTCAAACATTTGTCATCCAATTGCTTCTAGACCTAAAATCTCCATTTATGGATGGGATACCCAAACTGTTGTCCACTCAGACCTACTTTAGACATTTCCACTCTAGCCTGGCTATCAAGAGGCTCATAAGGTCTATGAAGAAATGTGGACATCACTTGCAAAATTGGCTTGCTCAATGACCGTTCCTGAAATGGTATGTGTTAAGGCATATCTGGCAGTGATGATAACATGTGCCAAGAAGCCGGCTCAGATATCTGTTTGTATCCTTACTGTTAGTTCAAGTTTAAGGGTAATTCTAACCACTTTCATCACAGGATATTATTGAGTCAATTAGTCATGTACCTTATTGTATTGGTGCCAAGAATCTCAAAGTCTCCATCTATCTCACTTTGCTTCCATTGTTCTTTAAGTGGTCTTATGGTCTACCATTTTCTTTCAATAAGGCTCATCTGCTATTAGTAAGTAATTTTAAGGAAATTATTTCATGTCCATCAGGCGAAGATACTAATGCAATTGCTATTTATTTTCTTAAGATGAAAGGTAGAAAGCAACAGTTCCATGCTAGAAAGGGTATCGAAGTCCATCTTCTGATCCCTCTCAAAAAGTTTCAGGAGGCAGAGAAAAGGCAAGAAAAGGTTGAGGAAGGTACTAAATCTAAACTTAAAGTCCATATATGCTAGTTGTTCTCCAAACTGTCCCTAACCTACTACTATTTACACCAGAGAACATCTGATACTGTGTTATCAATAATAGACCCATGACCTAATAATGCTTATGTTAATGACTCAGAGACTCAGACAACTACAGGTAGCCTTCACAGGCTTGGCTCATTGCAGTCAAACAAGCTGACAAAACACAAATTATCCTCAGTGAGTTTAACATCTTCCTATGCTTCACCGCACTCAATAAGATGATACAAAGCCATCTCTTCCAGCAACACCTCCCCAAAAGCTTCGCACTTTGAATACAACTGTCTCCCCAAATGCAAGTAAACTTTGTCGTGCACGCCAAGCACAAGCAACTATGATCAGTGGGAAATTATTTCCAGATCCTTTCCATGAGTGAGATCCTAGCTTTATATATAAGCTGCACTAATTTCAAATATTGCAGTTACTCTGTGTCTATTCACTACAGTGCTACACATCATTCCCTCTCTCTCGTTATCCTTAATCCGAACACCTCCAACTTCATCAATACCATTACTCCGACACAGGCAACTTTTTTTTTTCAATCCACAAGGCAAACCAAAATATGGTGCATTCAAGGCTGCTCAATTTGGCTTCCTTGACAAAGCTATTCTTGGGCCCTCCAAGTCAGAGTCAAGCTCCAATTCAACACATATCTGTCTCAAGCAATGTTACTATCAAAATAAAAAGTCAAAGAGGTTCCCTCATGCTGATCCACAATAATCACAGCTGTTACAACCTGAGATAAAGTGCAGCATATGGGCTGGAGCTTTAATGGACCATGTCCAACTTTGTCGCCACTGAGCTTTTCACACATGGCACACCGCCATTTAACATTCCCAACATTCACTTTGTTCATGTCGCTCTTGCCAGTATCGATGATGCAGGCATTACTAGAACCTATCTTGTTGAAGAGTTTATTGATGAATCCGTGGAAGGCAAGTTTACCAAATACATCTCCAACAACTCACCTTCCCCACTATCCAATCTCGATGCCAAATCAAGCAGGATTGCCAGGTATCTGTCATTTGCACAACATGTCCAGTATATCAAGATGAGGAAACTTGCATATGTTGCTGACTTTCATGGTCTGTTCATTTTTGTGAACTTGTCTTTACTTCTTCTGATCTCAAGCTTATTTCAGGAGGAATGACCCTTTTGACTGATCCTCAAATCATAACTTCGCCATTAGTTTGTATAGCCACTCAATCTTATATGTATTGCTGACAATTTTTACTAGTGATCTTTCTGGGTGCTTATTTACAGAAGGCAACTTGATGCATGTATTCACTTCATTTGAGGATAAGCACGTATGTAATGAATTTTGCAAATTTTTTTCAACTTAAGACATTTATAACAACACGATGCACAAACATGTGGACGGCCTACAATAAATCCTTACCCTCTCCCACATCACCTCCTCACTTTGGCCCAGATTATCTATTTGCCAAAGAAAACTCAGGCACTGAAGCAAGAGTGGACTCAGATATCACTCATCACTCACAGTGGTGGCAGTGAGTACGATGACTTTGATGCACAAAGTATGGACCTAGGAACTTGTGAATGTTGAAGGATAGGTACAATGGGGAGATTGTCTTCATAAGTCTTTACTCAAGTTTTGATAGGTTTAAATAAGTTGAATCAACAATGTATTGATAAGTCCTTGGTCTGTGCACATACTTCTTACATTCAGTGACATAGCACTTGTGAGTCTCACATTGACACCTTTGATGGCCCATGTCATGAAGTTGAGGGGAACGCAGACAACAGCTAAAGAAAGGTGGGTAATACGCTCATTGAGACTCAACTGTCAAAGTACATATCACATGTTCTGATTCCAAGACTTGGATATAGGACCGAGTTTGATCCAGCATTACAAACTGAATACAGAGCTACTACATGGCAGTCTTATGATGTGCTGAAGACATTCCAGCCCTTTTTACACCTTCCATGTCCTTTGTCTTCACAGCCTGTGTGCTCACAGCTTTGGGTGTAGTCAAATTCTGTAAATTGCATGTTAATTGATTTTAGCTGACCATACTAGAAGAAAAACTTACTATGGGTCCTGGGTCATTGGATTCAAAGGTAAAGGTGAATTGTTCAGGGACTTAACAAAAAAACAAGTAAATAGTGAATTCATCTACAAACACTTGACATTAAATCAAACATTGAGTTGTGAACAATTAGTTATAGGTACTACAATGAGTGTTAGCATTTCATCTGATTGGATGTGTTTGTGCTAACCTGACGGTAAGGCCAAGATTTGAGACATGAACATCTAAAGCTGTTCACCACAGTGTCGTCAGGGCCAGCCTTGAAGCAGTGAGCACTGAAAAAACTGACTGTAATATATAAGTGTCTGTCCCCAAAATGTATCTAAAGACATGTACAAATGTACAGAATAGCACTCGAACCCTCCAACCAGAATGGTGCTTCTTCCTCTCCTACCAACGACTCATCTTATGTGGTGGTATGAGCTCAAAGACAGGGTGATCAGCAGGTGCATAAATTCCTTCTACCTTATCGATGAGATCACCAGGTATGGAAACCTTATGTTTATCAAGTAGATAGCTATTTAAAAATCATGTTATTTGTACCTTGAAATTAAAGGAGTTGAATTGATGGGGCTTAGCATGAATGATGGCAGGAATGTCATAGGGGAGAATTTTGTGTTTATTACTGCATGGAGGATTATAGTTCCTGAAACAGACTCATGGATCCAGCTCAGCCTGGAGCCATGGAATTGCGAGCCAATGTAAAATATAGCTGAATGATGAACCATTGGTAAGTGTCAAAAGAAGTGTTGGGCAATGTACTTTTGCAATGTGTTGTGAGTATCATACAAGCCCTTTACAACACCATCTTCTAATATGTTTTTGAAGCCAGATGCAAAGTCTTTGCATAAGACTGACCACAAAATGTCAGGCTCAATGTTTTGGTGCTTCTGCATCCAACAGTGTTGCAGTGTGCCACAAAGATTAGGATCAAGGTGGTGACACATCATTGTTTGTACATTGGCAACAGAGAAGTTCTCTGATCCAGTGTCACTTTGGGTGATCAAAGGAATAGCTAGATTATAAATGGTGGCAGTCAGACTGGATGTATATCAATGAAAAAGTGGAACATTCCATACCTCTAAGATCTCTACAAGCATCAATATAGTATTGAGCAATGAGACAAGGATTCTTGTTTGTCCACCAGATTTTGAGCCAATTAATCCAGCCTGTAAATGGATCAAGACTGACATGAAGGAATAAGCCAAAGCATTGCCATTTGTCATGCTGGTCTTGTGTCCACACATCATTGACACCTGCACACCAAAAGCATCTATGCCTCAGGTGGCCACAACACTGGGCTTGGACAGCAGTGGGTTCAACAATTTTCAGCAGCCTCACAATCAGTGGTCTTTTAATACTTCTCATCACACAATTTTCATGTCATTCAACCCAATATTAAAATAAAACTCTGCATATTCTTGAATATCTTGAGCTGGCACTATTGCCAGTACTGTTGATCAATCTGAAGGTATATATATGCTTAAAACTCATGGCAGGGCTTATATTGATTTGCTCATCAAAGACTATCCGAGTCTGCCATGAGTAGAGAGTAGAAAGTAATAGTAGGTCACACTCAGACACCACGACTTTTTTCACAAATTTGTAAGGCACAACAATCACTTTTATAAATTTGCAAGGCACAAGGAAATCAACTTGTAGTGCTGTTGTCAGTCAAGGAGTGTGGTGTGATTTGCACTCAGGTGTGGTCAGGGGTCTGGCAGGGGAAAGCCAAACAATTGCCTTTTTCTATTGAAGCTGATCATCGTTGTTCGAGCTGATCACTCTTGCTTTCCATAGCCTCGTGCCTCAGCTTATTGAATATACACTGAATGAAAGTATTAGCTAGGTAAGTAGACCGTAAACGAAAGTGTCTCACCTCAGTTGGCTATACAAGCAACTGAGGTGCATAGATGACAATGAACAAAGAAAAACTGTACGTGATTATGTAAGTAAGCAGTCACATGTTACGATAACCGTTATCATCGTTTGTACTGACTTCCAACACTCCTTCTCAAACGATGACTCTAACTCCTAGCTCGTGTGTGAAATGCTTCGCCTTAATGCTTGGAAGGGCCTTCGTTAGCGTGTCGGCGACCATGTTCTCTGTCGGGCAGTATAAAAGTTTGATCGAGCCGTTCTTGATGCAGAAACGAATGTAGTGGTATCGAATATCAATATGCTTGGTGCGTGCATGGTAGCTTCCGTCTTTGGTGAGTGCGATTGCTGACTGGTTGTCACTGTATAGTGTCGTTGGGTGCTGCAGCGGCCGAAAAACTTCTCTGATGAAACGACGAAGCCATTGAGCTTCCTTGGCTGCGTGAGTGGCCGCTACAAATTCTGACTCTGCAGTTGACAGGGTTACTAGCTCTTGCTTTCGTGAGCCCCACAATATTGCACCGCCGTCAACCAAAAACGCGAATCCGGTTATGGCACGTCTGTGCTCTTGACTGGTGCCATCAGTGTCAGTATACCCGACTAACCCTGCACCACTCGTCCCAAAAGTGAGTCCCAACTTCCTCGTTCCCAGCAGATAGCGGTATACCCGCTTCACTCCTTCCCAGTGCATCCACCCTGGCTTGTCTGCGAACTGCGCGAGTGTCGAGACGGCAAAGGCTATGTCTGGACGTGTTCCGATGGCCAGGTACATTAGGGATCCGAGCGCTGAGCGGAACAGGACTCGTTTCATTTCAGCAACTTGTGTCGTCGTGGTAGGGGATTGGTCCTGTGTGTACTGAATACTTGGGTCCATAGGCACTGCTGCGGGTTTAGCATCAATGAAGTTGTACTTCGTAATGATAGCGTCGACAAATGATTCTTGGGATAACGAGACGGTGCGTGCTTCACGGTTTCAAGTGACTTTCATGCCGAGTAACCAGCTGATGGGTCCTAGGTCTGTTATTCTAAATCGTGACGCGATTTCGACCTTGAACGCTTTAATTAGCTCCTTCGAGCTGCCAGTTATGGTGCAGTCGTCGACGTGTGCTGCGAGGATGAGCAGGTCTTCTCCTATGTGTGCTGTGAACACTCCCCAGTCACTTTCCATCCGCTCAAACCCTAATTCGGTGAGTTCTCTGCACAAACGTTTGTACCATTTTAATGTGCCTTGTTTTGATCCATACAGCGCAACTCGAAGCTTCGCGACCTCGTCCTTTCCTCCTAAGTCCACTCTGTGGAAATCGAATATGTCAATGTCCCAGTCTTGGCGTGCGGCGATAGCGAGAATCAGTCTCAACAATGCGAGACGAGCCACTGGTGCGTAAGTCTCGTAATAATCAACACTGTATACTTGAGTGAAGCCTCGTGCGACTAGCCGGGCTTTATACTTATCGATTTCTCCTGCAGTGTTCCTTTTAATCTTGAAGACCCACTTGCAGCTGACGACATTCTTGTTCTTGGGCCGCTGAACAATGTCCCAGGTACGTGCTTCATTGAGACTCTGTAGTTCTGCATTGACGGCATCTCTCCACTTCGCCCAATCAGATCGTGTCTTCGCATCTTCGATGATGCTTGGTTCCAGGCCTTCAGCCTCACTCATTCCCGTGAACATCACATAAGCAGTAAGTTCTTCATCAAATCCCAATTCTCTTCCTAATCCTTCTCCAGACGCTACCATGCCACCGCTACCTTCCTCTCTCTCTTCCTCTACCCTTTGCATCCCTCTAGGAATGATTGGCTTGCCACTCCTACCATTGTGAGTACCTTCGCCGCTTCGTAACCTGCGCATATATGGTGATTCTGTTCGCTGACGAGTAGATCATCTAGGGCCAGGTGGCTGCTGTTCAAAGTTTGGACCTAGTGGATCGTTTTGAGGGTCTGGGTTTGGCGGGGGATTTGGATCCTGGTGTGGATTGGATGGGGCTTGGGGATTGGTCACTTGCTGATTGGCTTTTGTAGTTTTGCTCTCCTTCTCAATCGGCGAGTTTGGCCTTAGCACTGGACCTTCCTCGTGCTGCCTCGCGAATGTTACATTACGTTCGACGGCAATACTCCTCCAGTCCTCAAAATAGATCTGATGGGCTCCACTCTCGGCGTCAAATCCTATCCATTGACCTGCGCTGTCTTAATAACCGAGGGTCTTATATAAAGTTGTGTAAATGTAATGACACCACAATTACACTTTGGATAAGACTGCTTGCCAGTCCTCAATTAACACGGTCTACGACTTTTCCTATTTCGTGGTAGATAACGTGTGAGTTCTTGGGAGGCTCGCTAAACTAATCTTTTTATAAAGATCAACCTAGCCGGAGCTTTACTTTTCTTTATTGAAACTCAAATCTCTTGTCTAGGAATAAGCTTCTAGACACATAATTCGGTTTCTGGAATGTATTTGCCTAGGAAATCTCCTTCTAGGCTCTGGACTTGGATACTGGAACTAGTGAGACGTGGTCTCAAATATATGAAATATGACCAAGATCGCTTGGTCTATGGACACTTGACTATGAGACAATGGTCTCAAATATACTATATATATGTTCAAGATCACTTGAACAAAGGGGACTATAACTTGACCAAGATCGCTTGGTCTATGGGACAACTAGTGAGACGTGGTCTCAACAATATGATAGATGACTAAGATCGCTTAGTCAAAGGGCACAGAGCAATGAGACAAAGGGGTCTCAAAGACAATATATATGACCAAGAACACTTGGTCTATAGCACTGAATAAGTTTCTAAGGTAAGAAACTTATAATCTCAAGGGAATTCTTTTCCCTGCACTTGTCTCACTTCAAAGGGACTAACTTTGCAAGTGAAATATCTGAGAGGCAGATTGCTACAAATGGGAGATCATATATTTTTTTGGGGGGAGAATGGGCTCTCCTTATATACATTTTGTGTGGGAAAGTAACCTAGGTTCACAAACAATAAAAAATAAGGAGGACCAATCAAAATATTGGGTCAAACCCAATAAAAGAATAAAATACAAGTGAAAGATGGAGCTATGACATCATTGTGGAGCAGAACATTCTGGAATGTGGAGTAATGACATCATAATGACATCAAGAGTGACATCATTGTGGAGCAAAAGATTCCAGAACCTTCCATGAGTGAGTCAGAGTGAGTCATTGTGGAGCAGAATATTCTAGAAGGAAATGACATCATGAATGATGTCATTGTAGAGTAGAATAATCTAGAGCTTGATGACATAATATCTTTCAACAGAATACCTGCAGGAGTATCTGTGGAGTCTTATGACATCATACCCTATGGGTACAATTTTATGAAGTGTCAGGTGAGTCAAAGCATCCTAATGAAAAAGTAAAGTAAAGAAACACTAGAGAAAAGTAGGTAGCAAAAATAAGACAGTTGGCAGGAATTGAAACACGGTCTTTTTGGATAGGTTTTCTATTGGCTTTGTACTTTTCTCTATGGTTTTCTCTAGCCAAAGTGAATAAGCCAAAGGCAAGGCTATACCTTAACCTTCATTTCCCTTCTCACATCAACTAGGTCTAAATGTGATTCCCATCTCACATTAGACTTTTTCCGTCAAAACGTATTCAGATCATGAAACTTGGGGAAAACTGGAAATATGGACCATGGTTTGAAACCAAGGTATGGGTTGACTAGTCTGAGGACTAAGCTAGCAGACTTTATCTTTTGAGGGTCACCTAGTATTCATGTCCATGCATGATTCCCACATCATGCAGGACAGCACGTGTGCGCATGTCTAGCTTCGAACCGGTTGGGTCATGCACCCATACCTTGGTCCCCCAGATTGGTAAGTCTGCTAAGTTTGGTTTCTTGCCGTGCAACATCTCATATGGAGTTTTCCCTTCTAGCGAGCGTGTGGCAGTGCAATTCTTCACGTAGACAGCGTGTTTGATGCCTTCACCCCACATATTCTTTGGTAGACCACTTGCATGTAGCACTGCACGGACACGTTCGACGAGTGTGTGATTCAACCTTTCAGCGACTCCGTTGTGTTGTGGGGTATCGTGGGTGGTGAGTTTCCATTCTGTCCCTTTTGCTCGAAGATGTTGAGTGAATTCATCACTCAGGTACTCTCCACCACGATCTGACCGTAAACGCTTGACCCGAATGTTGTGCTGGGTCTGCAACCATGCCTCATAAGTCTTGTATGATTCAAATGTTTCGGACTTTGACCCTTGGAGGTATAGGCACGTATAACGGGAGTGGTCGTCTGTAAACGACACGTAATAGGTCTTCCCACTTGGTGTTTGAACTTGGGAGGGTCCCCACAAGTCAGTATGGACTTCATCGCCGAGGTTTTCACATCATTTTGGGTCTCGCTCCTTCCCTATTGGTTTGCGTGTGGTTTTCGCATATTCGCACAATTCGCACTGACCCATGGTAGCACGATTGGGGTCTAGCGTGACTCCTTCTATCATCCCCTTTGCTAACATCTCTCGAATAGCCAACGGGGAGATATGGGCCATTCATTGGTGTAAGTCTTCCATAGACTGGACCTTAAACGTGTTCATGGCTGCTGCACTTGGGGTAGGTTCATTTCGAATGCGATATAATCCTCTACTGACGGTAACTTCACCTAGTGTCTTGTTCTTAGCATCTAGAATTCGGCACGAGTCTCCATGAAATAAGGCCGCATAGCCTGCGCAAGTGAGTCTGCTGATTGAGACCAAAGTTGCTCCCATTGACGGCGCATAAAGGACATTTGTCAACAGGATGCGAGTCTTGGTGTTACCGTTAGGGATTTCGATGGGAAGGTCACCTTTGCCTATGGCATCAAAGGTACGTTTATCGGCTGCTTCGATCAGGTATGGGGGAATTGATTTGAAATTAACGAAGCGGTCACAGTATTGGGACATGTGTTGTGATGCACCACTGTCGTAGAGATCAACAGATGCTCTGTGTGTGTTCATGTTGTTTCGTGCGAGCTGGGCACTGTCAAACGATATCGACAATGTGTCTCGAGGTTTGGGTTCGTCGTCCCAAATATCTTCAGTGCTCGCTAACCACACCCCATCAGGTTCAGAATTGTCCTTCGAGTTCGATGCATCCGCATTTGACCCGCTAGCCTTGGATTTGTTGTCATCTTTCGACTTCGACTTCTTCCCACACGACTTCCACCCTTTCGGTGCTTTACCAGCTTTGCCTCCTCCGTCTTCCCAGCAGTCCTCTTTCTTGTGACCTTTCCAGCCACAATTGTTGCAATTGTATGGAAATTTGGGCTTCTGCGAGTGCTGCTTGCCCTTATACGAGGTCCCATCGGCCGAGAAAGCTACGTCATCGCTCTTCGACTTCCCTTTTGTCCTGTTCTGGATGAGTAATTGGTCGTACTCATTTATAACAAGATTCATGAGTTCGTGCACGGTGGGTGTTTTCTGATGCTGCTGGATACTTGTCGAAACAGCTGATAGGATATTGTTATAGCTGCGTGGGAGCGATGCGAAGGTGATGTTGAAAAAGTCTTTGTCTGGGACAGGGTCACCAGCTGATGCTAGCTCTTCTCGTAGTTTTCGCAATGTGTCTACGTGAGCTCGAGCATCCCCGCCTTCCTTTAGTTTCAACTCGCCGAGCTGACAACATAATTCCACGGTGACGGCTAGTGATCAATTCTCGAATTGGTTCTTCAGTGTGTCGAAGAAGTCCTTCGCGGAGGTTAGGGAGAGGAGTTGAATGAATAGAGTATCTGGGACCAGTACTGCTATTTGTTGCCTAACAATGACATCGTTCTCGTCCCACTTCTTGATCGCAGTCTCGTAAGCTTGCATTTCAGCTAGCTCTGTGGGTGTTGTAGGTGACCATCCAGCTGCTTGTCCAGCTGCTGGATTAACTGGCATCCCTAATCCTGTAAGGTGCCCTGACAGTCCACGAGCTAACAACGAGAGTTCGAGTCTGCCTTTCCACAGAGGCCAATCCTTCCCTGAAGCATCCAACTTCGGGACTCTCCAGAACTCGTCTCCGTGTTTAACATTCGAGGACATTGCGTGGGTGATCTTTTTCAGTTGCGGAGCTCAGGGCTCATAACCTATTGAATATACACTCAGTTGGCTATACAAGCAACTGTATTAGTATATGTACCTATTGAATATACACTGAATGAAAGTATTAGCTAGGTAAGTAGACCGTAAATGAAAGTGTCTCACCTCAGTTGGCTATACAAGCAACTGAGGTGCATAGATGACAATGAACAAAGAAAAACTGTATGTGATTATGTAAGTAAGCAGTCACGTGTTACGATAACCGTTATCGTCGTTTGTACTGACTTCCAACACGGCTGACTCAAATCAACATATTAGGAAATCAAACAATAAACAACAGTCGGTCGGTCCAGTGTTGATTTGAATGGCTTGATTAGATAAATTCAGACTAATGATGATGGAAGTCTTCGCCGACCAGGTGTCTATTCTACTTTATGTACAAGCTATTTAACCTTCCTTTACAGCTGACGGATACATTCCTCGAAAGCTACAGTAACAAATCGCGAGATGATTACACAGTAATCATGGGTCAATCATACAGTGAACAATGGAGTATAAGTAAAAGGGAATCAAGACTATCAAGCGTATCCAAACGATTCGACATGCAGTGTGATGCTCGGTCCACCACTGAGGATACTAGAAGGCCCAGAGACCGGGAAACGAAGCGCATGACGAACCGCACGCGCTATAGCCTGCGATCCGCAAACTAATGTTACACCCATAAGCCTCTCGTTCTTGGAGGCCGGCGTAATTAATACTTACCGCTCACCGACATCCTCCCCGAGGTTACACTGACCTCTTCTTTGAGCAGTGCATCTAGATCCGGTCTTCCATTTTCAGTCCTAACGCCGCGCAGCGACATGAATGATAGTGATAAGGAATATTTCCTAGCTGTCATGTGTCCGGGATTGCGTTTTTTCTCGGTGGAGCTTGAAATGCTGTCATCGTCTTCCCTGAAGGACTTGGATTGCGTCGTGGATGAAGCAGTGATAAAGATGCGGATAGAAACTGTCAAAGACGGCGGGGCAAGCCGAACGGCTTTGATAAGCGCCTCTTCGATCCATTGGACGTACTCTATCATGCATGACGTTAATGACCTCATAGAAGAAGCTGCGGATTGTTATGAATACACCCACCAGCACCGCGAATTGCCCAAATGAACACAACCCGTGTGCAAGAACTTTTCCCCTTGCGTACGCGTCTATAACAAGAATCAAACATCAAACATGTTAATAAATGAACACACATACTCGATAATGTTGAGGAAGACAGGGAGAGTATACGAGACGCCAGATCCGCCTGATTTCGATCAGTACCGTGTGATTACCACACAATACACAATTCACCTGCCACCAATACAGAGGTATCATATGAACTGAGGTCAGGAGATGGGCCATAAGGACCGTCCACAAAAACTTTGACAGTTTCCTTCCTGGCAGCTATTTCCTTTAGTTTTTTCGTGAAACCCCCCCGCACGTTGACCAAAAATACTAGCTCCTTCCAGAACGGAGCGCTAGGTCCCGTAACATCACGGCTGGGTCGATCCTCCGCTGATGCGGTTGACAGCAGACTAGAATCAAAACTCGCAATAGTAAAAGGGTGCGCTTCGAATGGCAGTGTCGAAACTGAGGGCATGATTAGATATGCTGATTGTCCTGGGGACCAATGGAAATGCGGGGGTCGACATAGACGTAGTCGAATGACACCTTCGGAAAGCAATTCTGTCGCTGCGTCCATTGTCCCAGTTCCTGACTTGAACCCAAAGTAAGAGTGATTGAATACGACAAGTCGGATTGCTCGGATGAAGCGATCGAAAGCCCAGAACACAAACGAGGGCCATATCCAGTACGACCCGCTGTTTGCTGCAAGTCAGAAACATAGCTATCTATATGAATTTGCACTTACTAAGCACCCTTGGCGTGATAATATCCTCCCACCAGCACTACGCTGCGTTCTGTCTGTCAATAGAAATTACAAGCGAATAAGAGTGCTACACCCACAGGACGCTAAGGATGTGAACACAAAAGAAAACCTCATAGATGTTACTGCGAACGGGACGCAGTGATACTAAGATCAGAATAGAGAAAGCGATCATGGCAGTGATACCGGCGCGAAGCCATGGTTGGCTCAGAGTTTCCTGGAAGCTTTCAATAATCATTATTTCAAAATAGCAAGTACGAAATTGAAGATACGTACTTGGGATAGGATACAATCTGGCCTGCCCCATGTACCCAAAGTAGCATGAAGCATGTCCTAGCTATCATTCGATGAGTATAGTTGAGCTTTGGGTCCTCAAGTAAGTGCCACGTGGAGGGAAATTAAAGGCCATACCTTATCGTAACTGATGCCCGTGGCCACTGATTTGAAAAACTCATAATCAACGAAACGTTGGACCAATAATATGTTCACTTACGAGACACGATATTGTTCTTTGTGCCAAGCGCTGTGACAATTGGAAGCTGACTAGCCGCCAGCATGGCTATACGGTTGCTCCAGAAGTTGATGTCAAGCTTCTGACCCTCGGCTGAGGTGGCTGCGTAATTTAGTGGTTAATTATAGTTTAAGCAGGACTGCCCACGATCCCCTGTACTTACTATTAATGAAGGCATAAATCAACAGGAGGACGATGTATGCCACAGTGACGAAAACCTCTGCCATGTTGAGGGTATAAGATTGTCCTATTTCCAGGGTCCATCGGAAGGCAACAATGCGATAGACATTTATGACGGCAAGCGGAATTCGACGAAGAGAAAATTTTCGATGAACCCCGTTGGTGATGACCGTTTCTTCGTCGTACTTATGGCATGCCCGCCTGGCGAACTTTGAGTGAAGGAATAATCCCCATTGGAAGCAGCCGACTACGAAAAGAAAGGCGGCGATAGTATACCATACTTGTTGAGGGTACTGGGTATTGTCCTCTACGAGCGAGGCCATGTCAGCGTCAGAGAAGGGAGAACTCGACATCCTCAAGTTGTGAAGAAAATGTGGAATCTAACAACTTGAGGGTGCAGAGAATAGCAGACTAAATAAGAGGAACATATCAGTGTGGGTTTGCAAATTCGAACATAATGTGAGGTCACAAGGGAATCATGCTGAAATCGATACGCCACGCACATAGGTTCGAAGGATGGCCAAGAGGGGATTAATCGCTGTATTGAAAACTGGGTTATAATGGGGAAAAACACTTTGGGAGATTAACATGACGAGTAACCATAAAAATCTTAGCTGGCAAAGATCCAATCGCAAAGTACGATTGCTCTGATTAAAAGTCGAAAACATTGCGATAAATGTCGTGACTCGCACTGTCGTTCAGCGTCCGCGTCAGCCAAAGTCACTAACTGGTTGGCTCATTCGGTACACTCGTCAAAACAACCAAATCGTCCTTTATCATGCATGCTGCTGGATTTATCAAGCACGGCAGTATGTAGTGCGCTGTTTCCATCGAATGTATGAATGCCAAGGCGCCAAGGTCGAGTGAAATTCAATCTGCAACTTGAATCTCGATCACTCTTCGAGCGCGTAGATGCAAAAGCAATGCCTCGCAGGCCAATACTGTATTCGATGTCTTATTGACTCATTACCGTGTCAGCCTTAACGTATTCTGTCCTGGATTCGAGGGCTCACATGGTGTTCGAGCCGCGGATTTTAGATTACCGATAGTTATCATGATGGAGCGGACATAAATGTTAGGCTTAGAAAGTTCCTCGAGGTGAATAATTGTACTCATCTGCTCGTGTAAACCTATAGTGGTACTCCAGAAAACTCGCTTAAACACTAGCTAAACGCTTTGAACTCCCGGCTAAAATCCATTCGGGCAGGCATCGTATGGCGTTGAAATCACCATGCCTCATGCTCGCCAATGTGCTTTTCTTGCATAGGGTTCTGGATGGGTGAACTCCCATGTTGTAGTCATATGATAAGAGTAGCACTAGTAGTACGAGCGCTAACACACTTTGACTTAGTTGAAACGAAGAAGATTTGTCAGCACACCGCGTAAGGTTGTGCTGGCCAAGTGCTGGGTTTGAATTCGTCATGGGCCAGCCCGGCCAGGTGAAATTGATCAAATTCCTAGTAGAGATCATCCGTTTCAATATCATCCTTATCATTAACGATCAACACATGGATGCTCGAGTGTCTGCCTGCGTACAAGTTCTATGGTGTTGTATTCACTTCTCACCAAATTTACAGTTCTTGTCCTCTGTGCTCACACTACTAGTATTATGCATACCATTCAGCTACAATTCGCGCCATGATGAGTATACTGGGTGTTCCTTCACCGCAGAGTGCTTCATTCCAGTAGTTACTTTTTACTGGAAAGACATAGATGTCATCGAGTATAAGTGATTACTGGAATGAAGATGGAGAGCAGCTCGAGAATCTCGCACTCGAGATTGCTTCATAGGACCATATCTCTGTCCTGCCAACTCCCCATTTTTCTGATCACCCTCTTTTTCGATTCTAATCTGTGTCTTTTGCAGAGCGATATTCTATGTAGTGATCACCTCTTTATACTACCACCGCCAGTGCCCCTGTCACTCCCGTCGTGATCTCCAGTCTTTTACCTCAGCGAGGAGTGAGTGCAGCTGCAAGAAGGTCGTTCTAGATTCTCTCTTGCTCCCTTTGCGCTGACGTTATTATTGATACACTGAGTTATCGCGCGCCATAATGAGCCTACTTGGTGTTCATTCATGGCAAAGTGTTGTTCGGCTACTAATGTCTCATTCTCCCCGACACGAACAGCACTTGCATGTCGGTTTACGTCTCGCGGTTTATCCAATCCTGCTCACTCAAAACATAAACTGGCGAAGTAAATTGCTATTGAGTAGGAATATCAAAGTGTCCTTTGGGCTGTCCGTCAGGGGATACATGATCAGTCACGGTAGTTCGCGAATCAAGCTTCCAGATCTAGCATGCTGCTGGGAGGTGTACCGTTATTAGAAGAAGAAGAAAACAAGAAAGTACAAAGCTGGACACGAAGTCGCACCAAACACGGTCGTGGGAACGGGTGAGAAGATCTCTGCTGTTCGGAACATAACGCATTCCACCATCAATCAAAGAAGATGCCGCCATCGATCGTTATCTGTCCACGTATCAGATTGCGTCATTCCGTATGAGTAACAAGATGCTTACTGTTTGGCCTGCGAAGCAACGTATTACACTCATCAGTTGCTGAGCTTATGAAAGCCGGGATATACACACCTGTGATGAAACGTGCTTCCGGGGTCACCAAAAATGAAACCAGGTTCGAAATATCCTGGGGAGCTCCGAGGTCACCTACTGATGACAACCTTTTGAACTCAAGTACGAAAAAAAGTTAAAATTAGCATCTCATATACATTGTTAGAAAGATCACCATCATCGTAAACGCCATTATAATTAGCTGATCCAGCCAGCCCAACAACTGGCACGAGGTAAAAATGATCACCGTTTATCAATCCACAAACCTCTCAATCGAAACTTACGCATTGGTGTGTCGATCGTTCCTGGCGCATATGCGTCACCGTGATTCCGTTGCGACCAAGCTCGATGGCTTATAAGAACGTTACTGAGGTCAAATGCTTATGAAACTACATGCACTCGTACCTGCGGTCTGCGTCAGCCCTCGGATAGCAAACTTAGATGCACAATAAGCGCTGAGTGAAGCATGCCCTGGGAAAAAAAACGTCACCATACATGAAGAAAACAGTCGCATATGTGGACTTACCTTTCTTTCCCGCAAGGGAGCTCGCACCGATAATTCGCCCACCCTCACCTTGAACTACCATCTGCTGCGCTGCCTACTTATAGCTGTAGAAAGTGCCCTAACGTTGACCGGAAAGCACAGACTCAAAGTCATCAGATGTCGCTTTGTGGTAATATTTCAGTAAGTTCCGCTGGTACATCGACTGTAAAGTCTTACTTTCCAAGAGTGGTTTTGATCTGAGGATGCCTGCGTTTGCCACAAACTATGATATAAGATAAGTTTGGTAGTCCAAGGGCAATTGAAGCAGATGTAAACAACTCACAACATTCAGGCGGCCAAACTCTTTGACTGTGCTCTCAATCAAGCTCTTGACATCCTCCTCGATACTGACATTCCCAAACACAGTTAACACTCTGCGCTCCGGGAAATCGGCAGCGATGCTTTTTGACTTCCTCCAAGTTCTCTTTGTTGCTTTCCAAATCGTTGATGACGAGGTCATAGCCATCACTTGCAAGGCGTATTGCGATGCTGCGTCCAATTCCTTGCGCGGATCCAGTGACGACTGCGACACCCTTGGAGTTGGATTGAGTGGACGTCATTATCTTTGACCTGGGGTATGGTGAAGCGCTGCTTTCTTGCTATTCTCTCGTGAGGCACCAGGTCCTTTTGTATTGAATATTCAGCTAGTGCCAACAGATATCTCAATGTAGATGGCAGATCACCTGATTACAAGCTTTCAACCGCATTGCACCAGAAGCTTCACGAGAGTGCCTATCTCTCTTTTTATAAGTTGTTCACGTCACCATTATCGCACTTGGGGATAAGCTGCATAGCATCTGTCGATGCAAGGGGACAGCATCCGACTTACTCACTTGCTCCATCCGTTTCTGACAATACCAAATCATGCACGATGAACTAGTAGCGTTTCCGGGATCGGGAAGTCTGGGAACAAGCGCTATACAAGACCCAAGCGAGCTCGCCTTGTAAACGCAATAGCTAGCCTGTGACAAATCTAAGGCTGGGAAGTCCGACTCACCTGGAACAATAAAAAAAAAATAGCAGCAAAACCCGCGGCAGCCGATGCGTCCTGTACTCGTAGAGCAGCCCCAGTCTTTGTTGCCGTTTCGCATGTGGCCCTTACATAATGTGTCAAGTCAAGCTTGCATTCCTAGCCTTCCCATTCTAAAACAGGTCGCTTCCCGGATATCAGAGGTACGTGTCGGCCAGTTGAAACCTGAGACTTTAATCGACTTCATTGTTCTTTGTTATCTGACTCTATTAGACTACTACTCACCACGTTATCTTTCGGTCATTTATAAGGAATAGCTTGTTAGTGTTATGCAACTCTGTCGGATCTTTGCGCCTCGGCGATGCTCTGTACTTGCATAATCGCCTGCTCTGCCTCTACTCGCGTACCAATATTGCTTCCCTTCTCGACAAGTCCCTCCTGGTCTACGTTTCCCTTGGATTTCCAAATTCGTCTGTCTAGGGAATTTGACTTTGATAATATGGCTGGGAGCAATCCCATAGGACATTGGACGTGATGACCGAAAATCAACTGGATGGCCGCCCCATGATCTCATGACTGACTGTTTTATCCTACTGTCGAACCACTCGCAGTATGTCGGACGTCTCAGAATCAAGTCGCGACTCCAACACAACCAACAATGACATGAATGCAGAGAAAAAGGACCAGCACAACGTTAAAAAGAAAAGGAGTTTGGCAGACTTCGACTAATTATCAATAAGCAAACGTGCGTACACAAGAAATTTCAGTCCCTTTTGCACTGCATCATAAGGTTTACGAAGGTATCTATTGCCCTGTCCTATGTTTGGAGAGAGGACGCACAAGACGCGTTATGCCGGCTCGAGAACATGTACACGTCATGCATCGGCACCCGCGCGCAGACCCTTGTTACCAAAGACCTTTATCGGCGTCAAAAAAACTCAAAGCTTGGAGAACAATTATATACAACAAAAAGGTCTGACCACGACTCTGCTATCTTGCGTTACTATTCTAAGTCTTGCTTAATAACCTTCAACTCCCTTGTTCTGTTACTTCTGTGGGTGTAACGTGAATTATTCCCACTACCTCAGTAAGGAACACCCTTCTGTTTCTGTTATCCGGGACTGACCTGGCCGAGCGCCGTTACGATCTTGTAGTTTCTCGCTTTCCCACCAAAAATGCAGATTCAGAACTTTCCTTTTGAGCTTGCTTTAGGCAAAGTCACCCAGAGTTTGAGGTTGCTGTCGACGTGCAATTTGACTTGGATATCGCCTTTTGGCCCTCGCCACTTTGAGTCCACTTCGAGTCCCGTTGGCGCCAAGATATTGAATCCCCAAGAAGTCGTTATGCGCTGGATATTTGTAGGATAAGTTCTTGTAAATCTCCATGATACAGCGTGACTATGTTATTGCAGTGCTGGCACAGGCTTTGAACACTGAAGCGAACCTTCTGTAAGGAATATCACTCTGCTAGCCACGGACACCCGCTATGGAATTCCCTTTGTACTCAGATCTGCTTTTGATTAAAATATTACATGAGTTAAAATGTTGAACCCCCCCCCCCCCAATGTGCATGGGTTTTGCCTTGTGATTCCATTTTCGTTGTGGTGCACTGATTGTCGGGGCCTTGATTCACTGATAGCACCTCACATGCCCCGAAATCAACTATCGTAT